>NC_090192.1:25955498-26055498 GCF_024679245.1 Pseudorasbora parva | reverse complement strand
AATAAAAAAATGACCTTCTTCTTTTAAATAATAATAAAATCAATAAAAACGACATTCTTCTTCTGAATAACAAGCGTCATTAAGAATAATAATCATAATAATAATAAGAATCTTACAAATTGTCATGTAATTATTAATGTGAATGAATGGTAGTACTCCACATCCCATCATCATCACTATTGTACACCCCAATACATGTGCCGTGATACGAAATTAAATGCTAATTGTTTCAAAACGTGCTGTAAAATAATGCATTGTGATGGTAATTTATCATCCAAACAGCTATTTAAACTGCTGGAGTGCACTTATCAACCTCCACACTATTAAGAGTACTCGTAATTTGGGTCCATATTTTGTTTTTGTAGGTGCCTTTAATCCCACTCTTTAAACTCCCAAATAAAACAATTTCGTTTTTTTTTCCACTTCCCTGGTGATTGTCTCGATGGGCGCGTCTCAATCATCTCACTAGTTCAGTAGTCAGAGCACTGATCAGGGAGTCAGCCCATTGACTTATGTCCTAGTCAGTGCCCTGACTAGTGGAGTAGTAAGATGATTGAGTGCGCCCGATCTCCACGTCGGAGAAGTTTCGCTTCTTTGCCGTCTTCTGTTTGTCCATGGCGTAAAATGAGGGCGTGGGAGAGGCGGAGACTTGAATATATAGGGGCGTGTTATTCTAATGACGATCGTTTTCAGCCGCCACATTTATTAAGGGCAAGTATTGCGTACACCTGGATTGCAGAGGTACGCACAGCTTCATAAATCAGGCGGTGAGAGGAGTGTAAGCATAATCTTACGCCAACATATACACCAGTTTCTACGCAAGATTGATAAATGAGGGCCAATGTGATTGGCCTGGCCAGAGTTGGGTTTTTCTAGCTTGCAAGCCAACAGAGTTGCTAGACGCCCTGACACACTAGGGTGCATCTAGATGTCTAGCTTAACATTTAAACGGAAAGTTCACTCAAAAATGTAAAATTCTCTCATAATTTACTCATGTTCAAATTGTTTTTAAACCTGTACAAATTTCTTTCTTCTGCTGAACACAAAAGAAGATAATTTGAAGAACGTCAGTAACCAAACAGTTAATGGGACCCATTGACATATTTTTTCTCCATACAGGGAAAGTCAATAGGGAGCAACATTGGGACCAACATTGTAAATCCACTGAATTTAACTGTATGGACAAAAACAGCTTGTTTGTGTTCTTGAGAAGAAAAGGTGAGTAACTTTTTTTGCCAATTATTCTATTGACAGCCCTACTTTTATTCAATCACAAAGTAAAGATAACTAGTAACTATATTATCACCCACATGAACGCACAATAAAATTCTGTTTATTTTAAGCTCACAGCAAATGTTTGAGCTCCTTTAATTCAGCTAGATTCAAATTGACAGTAAATGTTTTTATTGTTCATCAACTGAGAAAAACATAGCTCTGAACAGATTCCAACATTATAGCTATGAGAAAGATTATTAAAACTTTATAGTTATTTTTTATTGTTATGGTTATCTTTCTTGGTGTGAAGGGGCTTGGCTTAAATAAAATAAAATTAGTGGTACTAACTAAGAACAAAAGAGAGAAAGCAAAACTTTATAGGAACGTAGGTAGAAAGACACAGACCTGCATCAAGTTTTCCTGAGTGATGGAGGGTGTGGTTAAAGATCTCTGTGTATAATATCAGAACAGAGAGGTCGGGGAAAAGGAGCCTGTTATAATATGCACATTTTTAATGTTAGAGAATATGAAACTGAGCATCAAAGCTTATGCAGATACTCCTGCCTCAGTACTTGTTCAGGTCTGGGGACCCAAGGGAGTTAAGAGTGAACTTGGGTAGCTTTAAAGAAGTAATAAGATGAGCAACGGTTATCTAGATAGGGTACAACCAAAAATAAAGTCTGTTTGCACATAAACACGGTTGTGTTTGCATGCGATCATTGGCCGACATTGCTTTTATTTCCACAGACAAGTGTATTCTCACTCTCTGCTCTCAGGGTTAGAGGGATAGATCACTTCAAAATGAAAATTCGGTAACATTTACTCATGACGTTCCTTCCTTACTCCAAATATAAGAAAATACCAATAAATTAGCCTATATGACTCTTACAATAGCTGTGTGTGAGGAATACAGTAACATTTGGAAGCAGAATATAGCACACAACCCATGAGCTACTTTTTATGGGGCTTTTTGTCATTTCTGCCGCTTGTCAGCATTCACTTGCATTGTAAAAAAAGCAGCATGAACAATCTGGCGAGTAAATGACGACAATTTTCATTTTGGATGAACTATCCCTTTAAGCTTCGGCATGCAGTTTTACCCTCGGTCCCTCTGAAATCTCGCAGGAATCATGCACATTGTGTTCAACAAAGGCACCAGTTGTAAATCTAGACTTCAGAGCGTGTGTCATGTGATGGAGGAGCTGTCTCTCATTTCCCTGCCATAGAGAGTCTCTCTGATATAGCAGCTGTTTCTCTGATGAGTTGGAGAATCTGGGAAACATTGTCTGGCAAGATCAAAGGGAAGCGGGGCTGTAATTACCACGGTAACCAACAGTAAAGCTGTTAAATTAAGCAGGCTCAACCTTCAGTCTGTTAATGAGAATTTTCTCTCTTTCACTCATTAGAGGCGGCATTTATGAGGCGAGTCAAAACCGCACACTGGGGTCTGGAGAGTTATTTATTGATTGAAGGCATTTATCATACCTAAGCATTCAGTAAATAAAGAGTTATGCAGTTACAACGGAACTAATCAGGTCAGAGCTACTCTACATACAAGACTACACTAAAGCCAGATTCAATTAATCAAAACAAAAGAAAGAACATTCAAAATCCCATCAGAGAAACTTGCGCCTGAGAAAATGGTACAACTGCATAGACACAAGGTTCACTAGTGAAGTCGGTTTGACAGCTGTCACAATTACTGATGTGCAGCTTTAACACGTTTTCAAAAGACTGAAGAGAGCGCACGAGTTTTGAATTCAATTATTAAATATGAGGCCCACACCTAAAGTGTACTTTTCCATATTTTGTTTCGAAAATGTAATTGAAACAGCTGTCTATTTTATAACAGGGTCGATGGTAGCAAAGGGAGTTCTCGGATCTCCTGAGACGCTCCAAAAGGGATTTGTCAAGGCCTTGGTCGCTCATTGACTGTAAACACAGGAAATGTACAGCTGGATCCAGAACTTAATACTGTAGACTATGTACTATACACTACATCACCCCCAAAAAACATGACTAGACCTAAATCCAAAACATTTCACTATGTTAAGCTAGCAGTTGCCTCTAAAGTGAGTGACAAGCATCAATGGGTGGGTTTACACGCCAGTAAGCAGATAACTCCAAAAAAATCAGCTTTTTTTTTTTTTTTTTAAATAACCAGTTTTCCCCGTTTACATGCAAACCAGTAAACGGACAACGCAAGTTAACCGCGTTTACATTTATAAACAGGGTTATCCTTGTAGTGACGTCAAAAATAATAATGTCCGTATATCTGACTCTGAGTTTTTCAAATGTTACGTCAGTTGTGATGTTTAATAAAGCATGCACCTTGTCAGCGGGAGATTTACGGCTCATATTATCCCTTATGCAGTTATGCAGCGTTTTGACTGAACCTCTTCTAGGCTACTTCTGCTGCATGAGAAGAGAGAACACCTCTTTACAATTTTCTGTGTCTTAAACGAGTCTGTGTTTGTGATATATGTCCTTATTTCATGCAAAACGCTCGCTCGCTCTGTCTGTCTGGATGCATTTAAATCTGCTCTAAGTTTGCGTTTTTGTCACCTATCACACATGCGCACTTCAATAAGCCGACAGAAAGCAGGTTAATGCGTTTACATGCAGCGCGAAATCGAGGTAAGAGGCAAAAAACTACCTGTTCCGACCGGTTTATGCCATTTATGACCTTACTCCGATAACAGAAAACGGGTTACTGCGGTCTGCGTTTACATGACCATGTTCATTGTCGGTTTATTGGGCATAATCGGCTTAAGAACGAGCATGTAAACGCACCTAATGATGCAAAGAATGGGGCTGTATGCCAAGTAATGACTATAACAGATCCCCATTGAGATTTTATAAGGACTGGTAATGAAGAACCATGACTTATCAATAATATCTTAGCATTATTGCAGTGGGTGGTAAACGCAGTCCTAGCAAATCTGACCTCAACCATATCAGCTTAAATAAAGATCAACTGTGTCACTGTGCCACAAGAGAATAAGAATGCTGTAGGAAACAAGGTCAAGTGATTGTTTTATACATTGGGATATAAAGCCGAGCTGGCAGCCGAAGAGCAACCATTTTAGATTTAATATGAACCTGTTACTGAAGCAAAACAGTGAACATAATCATGCTGAGAATGTGTTGTTTAAAAAGTTTGTAATTCATGTTGGTGCATGGCAATAGTGCGTGTCAGTGCTGTTTCTAGTGGTAGTCTGTCTAACTGTTCCTCCATCTCGCTTTAAAATTCAGCATTCTGAGTAGAATTCAAACCTGTTCGATAGGTTTTGTAGTCTGCTTTGACATTTGATGCGCTCTGTCCTATCATGGACTGGAGCACACTGTGCGCACAGCGGCAGTTCATGTGAAATTTACGCAAAACCAGACGTTATTCGACCCAATGGAATGTATATTTACACTGTCTGAATCATTCCCTATCCCATATAGTGCATTGTGAGACATTAAATTAGTGCTAAATTCGGCAGGACAATGTTTCTCCAGGATTGAGTTTGGACACCACTTGTGTGAGCTTTCTGCCAATCTGGGTGACCTTCTTAAACCCACTGCAAACTCTCTGTGGGGACATCTTTCAACCTCACACAAACAGATTCCTATTGAAAGACTGTATTTCACCAGTTAAGGGGTCATATGTTGTGATTTCTTGTTTTTTTCTTTCACTTTAGTGTGTGTTATGTAGCTGTTTGTGCATGTATAAGATCTACAGTTACAAAACTCAAAGATATGTTATTTGTTAAAGTTAAGGCTCAGCCACACTTTCCTAAAACACTTTTTAAACACATCCCCACAAATCTATGTTAGTATGTGGGGCTAGAGTTTCATAACACCGGACAAATGCAAAGAAAGGCGGCATAACTTTTGTTTTCGCTCGAGTATTGTTGCCGCCTGCGTCGCCATGTCGTGTAGATGCTGTGATCTTCGTTGCGAAAGCCACACTACTTTTTTTGGCCTTCCAGAAGTGGGGACAATTTGGGTATAACTCAAATATTTGACTGTGACCGTTTCTAAGTCTTTGTCATTTCTATAACAAATGCAAACTGACCAATCTGATACTTTCTGGACCAGTCGCACTACCGATGCTGATCGATCAGTTTGCTCATCTGCATCATCCGGATCAGATTAGGGCTCTATTAGGCCCGGATCAGATTAGGGCTCTTGATCAAGTAGGACTGACATTATCCTCTGTCACTGCTTTGCAAGCTGATGTTCCAAATATGGTAATTAGTGTGACATTTCCGTCAGACGCAATAGGTATTTGGGCAAATCACAATGCACTGGATCGCTGGCCAATCAGAGCACACAGTGCTTTTCAGAACAAAGAGCTTTGTAAAAATCGACAATAAGAATAATATACCATGTGTGTAAAATAATTACTTTTTTTGAACCTAAAACACATTGCATTAAACCAAATACAACCATATGA
This sequence comes from Pseudorasbora parva, assembly GCF_024679245.1. Taxonomy (NCBI): domain Eukaryota; kingdom Metazoa; phylum Chordata; class Actinopteri; order Cypriniformes; family Gobionidae; genus Pseudorasbora; species Pseudorasbora parva. Next base: position 26,049,839 of record NC_090192.1, on the reverse strand, counting down.
CCCCTTTAAAATGTGCTAAATGTGACTGCTCCTTAAATTTGTCAAGAAACAGAAATTGCTATAATTTTTTTCTTCTATTGTGACATATACAGCTTCTTGAGTTGATGTAATAAATGTAGGGTCACGCCCGTTTCACACATACTCCGTCTGCAGTGCGTGTGCGGTGCGTGTTGCGTTGCGTATGCAGTACAGGATCCGTACGCCCTGTTGTGCTTTCACATATGCTGCGTTTGCAGTCCGCAACTCATCCGCTGTTACATAGCCTACCACAAACACAGCATTTATTAATGATTTTTGATTTAAAATCCAAAAGCTGTTACTGAACATGGCTCGTCAGAATTGCAATTGTCTTTGTTTACTCTTTCATAGAAGTCAGGTTAACGTACTACATTTAAACAACATTTATTCATATTTATATACTTTAGATTTAGCTCACACAAGAGGCAAAACATTTAAACATAGGTTATAGCCTTAAATCACAAACATTTTAAATTAGAAACTTACAATAGTCTATTCAAAAACAGCCGACTCTCGTCTTTTCTTTCGTTTTTACACCCTTTTAAAAGAAATCCTGCGCAGGTCAAAAAGAACTTTGCTTTTCACCTCCAAGAAAGTACGAGTGCTATCCATTATGGCACTTTTTTTTTACCTAAATGCCAGGTAAGGTGTCGTTTTGTTGCTTTACTTGAGAGAAAAAGCCATGTGTTGACTTTGAAACAAGAGTATATTTTAAATGATATGCTTCTGTGGTGAAATTACTAGATTTTCGCGTCAGTACATTTTAATGCGAACAATGTTCTATCGCTTTAATGCAGCAACGCAGCGCAGCAAAAAATAGACTCGGTACGAAAACGATCCGTGCACTGCTGCAGACGCAACGCACCTGGAACGGACTGACGGACCGCATCCGCGTGCAGTGTGAAAGCTGTCATCAGTTAACATGGGTACGGAAAAAAATACGCACCACACATGCACTGCAGACGGAGTATGTGTGAAACGGGCGTCAGACTTAGATTTTGTCCATCAGCATAGTAGCACAATAGTCTTCTGTATGATGTTCAGTACATACCCGAAGAATCTTCAGCGTCTCAGCCCCAAGATGGACCAATCCTCTTCAACAGCCCTCTGCTCACCTGAAACAACCACAAAACAAGCACAGTTGAAGCCCATTTACACTTCGGATCGATTGGATTGCTGTCCAATTGGGTATGCGCAATCCATTTACACTCGGCTACATAAATGTGTCTCCACAAATCAGATATAAATCTCATCTACTACTCCCATATGCAAACAGTTCACTACTGTGATGATGCGAAAGCCAGTGAAAGTTTCCACATCATATGGAATAAGTTTTGAGATTTGCGGCCACTCTGTCTGTTTCTCATCCATGAATGTGTAACTCCTGCACTTCCGTATGCTGTCTTAGACATAGTTCCTGTTAGGTGTAAATTTTACACGTGCAGCCTAAACAACCAGAGCCATTTACATATGGTCTTTTCATGATACTGTATTTATCCAATTAGGAAAAAGGATTAAATGACCAAGTGTAAACACCCCCGCAAAGGACCTTTTAACCACATAATCTGTCCAGCAAACAGAAAAGATAGTTTGAGACTAAATAAATAATAAGAACTTCCAAGTAAATTATTCACTTGACATTCTTGATCCACACGGACTACCCCTGTTAGACACTCCCTCGTAAAACAGGGTAAAAAAAGGGATGTGGGAAGAGAAAGGTTTATTCACCTGTACGCTAACTCGCGCCTTTAGCCTCTGTGAGCATCTAAGATGGCAGAGATGATCAATTCCAACACCTAACGCACGGAAGTACACAAACATGCTCTCGAACACCACGGTTTGCAATGCAGGTGCTCAAAAGTCCACAAACACATGGAACAAGCCTTGACTGTAAACACCGTTCCTCTTTAAATCTTCAGCTGTAAATTATGGATGTAACAGTGTGATAGACGAGAGCCCTGGAGTCCCATCAGGGTAAAACACAAAGCTTACATCCCTCACCTTGGATGTGTGTGTGTGTAAGGGTCAAACGGAGTCAGCACCACACAAGGACACAAGCAGATGCTGAAGCACTCAGTCAATAACGTTTAGCCCCCAGACACCGTCGACCTCACCGGGAGGTCCGTATGAAACTGCTCTTTACCGTCTGTATGACTATAATCCGCTGTACAGTCAAGGGAGAAATGATCTCTTTATACGATGTATTACTGAGGTTTGCTTATTGATTATTCATAATGCTTCACAAAGTGGCTCTCTATGTCTCTGAATAATGTATAAGAGTCTCTCAAATACATGGTATTAAAATAAAACGAATCAACTTCAGGGCTTTTATTTGGGAAGTTTTAGAAAGTGGGACATCCTTTGTTTTTGTAGTGATTAGTATAATGAGCATTGTAAGAGTACGATGTTGGTGTGACTGTGCGAATTCATTAATCATATTAAATTGGCTTGCATTGATCGTTCATCTAAGTGATAATAAGAGCATTTAAAAAGAGCTTAAACTGAAGTTCATGTGCCAAATGAGGTGAGGCCAAATATCTACCGCGCAGTGCTGGCAGCTGCCGTAAATAACAAAACAACAAGAACTCTGCAAATGGAGTTCACATAAAGTGCATGAACTGTGCTTCTATAACAAGAAAGTATAATGAAAACATATTAGATTGTTATTTTCTGAAGAAAATGTCATCAGTGCTTGTCATATATAGTGTAATGCAAGTCTATGAGATTTTCTGGCCTGTTTTATTGTTCACCAGGTGAATTCCGCTCAATTCTTGCCAAAACATCAGAAGACTGCTGCGCTTGCAAGTGTGGTTGTCTTCAGCAAAGTCTGTGATTGCTTTCCATACAAAGAAAAAGTCATCATATACGCTGCAGTTCAAAAGTTTGGGGTTGGTAATATTATTTTTTTTAATGATTTTGGAAGAAGTAATTTATGCTCACCAAGGCTGCATTTGTCTGGCGAGAAATATAGTAAAACAGTAATATTGTGAAATAAATCATTTTCTATTCTAATTATACAATGTAATTTAAATGATCAGCAGCCATTACAAAATGAAAGCAATTTAGCAATATAATAAGCAATATAGTGCTTTTAACAGACCCTATGGCCATCCAAAGCGCTTTACATTTTTGCCTCACATTCACCCATTTATACACCGACGGCGATGTCAGCCATGTAAGGCGCCATCCAGCTCGTCGGGAGCAGCTGGGGTTGGGTGTCTTGCACATGGACACTTTGACACATGGTCAGGTGGAACCGGGGATTGAACCACCAACCTTTCGGGTTGTAGACAACGTACATGAACCACTGAGCCACTGCCACCCCATAGAATAGAAAATAAAAAATTCATCCATTCATGTTTGGGAAGCAAATAGTCCAACACTTATTCATTTCCACACCCCCATGTTGTTCCACAGATGCAATAACAGGGTCAGTAAAATAATCAGTTTTCATTTTTGGGCCTGCTATGCCTTCAACAGCTACAGTATACCTCACACATAAATGACCAATCATTCACACGTGACCAATGGCACAAGGCCAAGCCACCTCCAAATGTAAACAATTACTCTTTGATTAAAGCTTTCCTCTCCAAACATTGCATAGTGTTTACCCCAATAGAGCTGCCGATAAAATGCCAGCAGACAGCCAAGTGTGTGCATGTATTTGTGTTTGTCCAACGAAATGGTTTTCAGTGAACACATGATTATCTCAGGCGCACACACACACACAAACACACGCACACACGCACGCACACACACAAACGCACGCACGCACGCACGCACGCACGCACGCACGCACGCACGCACGCACGCACGCACGCACACACGCACACACGCACACACGCACACACACACACACACACACACACACAATAAGAAGTCCTGTGCTGTGACCTGGAGTCTGTAATTGCACATGAACAGTGTGCTGTGTTTGACTCCATACTACATCATTGCTCAGTGTGACTTGAGGCTTCATGATACAGACACAGGTTTTTGTTTTGTTTTGTCCAACCCTTAAGTGTGACTAACAACGCTCTTGTCCAATTCCGACTATGTCAGCACTCAACAGCCAAGGGTTGCTGAGTTTGACTTTAGTAAAATGTTTATTAATCTTTCATGTAAACCTGGCGTTTGTTACACGAAGCTTGATCATGGTAAAGTTTAACAGCAGGTAAAAATCATTCCGATATTGAAAATATATGATGAAATCTAATAATTAACATTTAACGTGACAAAAACACCTGTAGTCTTTTAACAGATATCCCAGTAAATGCTGTGGTCTTTTCATAGTCTCTGACTGTAATGGAGACAAAAGGCTGTCAGCACATCACTGAATAAAACAGCAGCAGGTGTTTTTGTTGTCGTTTAAAAACACTAGTTCAGCAACAGACACAAACAGATTTAACAGGGTATGGTTAGAATTGCACACAGCTGTACCCAGGCCTAAATTAGACCGGACAGACTGCATGTCAAAAAGAGAAGCAAAATTATAGCTTTCAACCCTGGACTCTGGTATTAAACTTTAATTGGAGAGCTTCAATGATGTCATTATTACCAGCCATGTGACCAAAATAAAGTACACCAATGTCGTCTAATGAAAAGTCTTCTTTAAAAGCAAATGTAGTACTATGGTATACATTTAAGGTTAAATGAGCTTATCATTTCGCCCTGATAAAAATTGTGATGACGTTCACACTTCAGACAAAAACAAATGTAATTTCTATATGAAAAAGTTATTTTAGGCAAGAATTCAAAAGACAAAAGTAAATTCTATATTAATACTCAATACAAGCTTGTGGAGATGTAAGCGTAAATATCAACGTTATAAAATTAAGTAAAAGCTACTACACTTTTCTGATACTGGTGTTCCCATCATGCAGTGGGGCATGAATTATTAATAAGGTTGATTTTTCTCTGTTTTCCAGCTGTATTTACACGGTTTTATGACGTTGTTAGGTTTAGTAACTTGCCATTTTTGTGACATCTGGAGTTAATTTTCTTCTTAAAATGACATTCATATTTAAAAACAATCCATTGAATGTTACCGTTATTGTGTATTGTGTACCAAGTATTGTGGTCACTATTCGTGTGGGTAGCATGGTATTACATCTATGTAGATATGTTTCTAACTAAAGCATACACTTCAAAAGCGTGGTTTAATTCAGTGTTATATCCCTGTCTAGTGTTATCAAAAAATATCGCAAAAGTAAAGTAAATTTAACAAAGTATAAATTACTCAACAAACTTTAACTGGCCAAGGTAAAGTAGAGTTTACTTAATTCCATACGTGACATTTACTTAAAAAAATCTACATGCAAAAACTTGCGAAAGAAAAAGTAAGTACATTTGACTTTTTTTCCTCCAGTGTCTTCTATGGTTGTGATCATTTTCATTTTATGGTTGTGGTGAAGTGTGTATTTTAATGTTTAACATACTAGCCTAAAATGCTATTATATAAAAATATTTGCTTTTAATTTTTAAATTTGGATAGGTTGACTTCCCAAAGATTGTATACCGTTTGTCAAAAAATGGGAGCAAATTTCTGCAGGAGAAGTAGGGAAACCTGTTTGGAAACCATTCTGATTTGTCGACAGCGGTTTAGAACTTACACACTTTACCTTTAAAGTAGGTGTAGAAAAAAGTATGGTAAAGTAGGGTAAGGTAAAGGTGTAAAGTAGAAATTTAAAGAATTCATGTTTAGAAGAATTCAATTTTACTCTCATAATGGGACAGAGGATTTTCTAAAATAATATTAAAACAATGTTGTTTCTTAATAAAGACAATTTAAATAAAATAATGTTAACCAATTAATAGTTCAAATGACACCCCCCCCCCCCCCCCCAAAAAAAAAAAACTTTCATTGTTTTTTTTTACTTTGTTTTTATCAAGTTAAATGAAACCGAATATGACAGTCAGGACTGCTCGTAGGCTATATAGACATTTTGATGTTATTTCAAACCAACCATTTTATATTTAGCATTTCCATTAGAACTCTGCCTGAACTTGTTGAGCTAAATTTGCTCCTGTGTTTTTAAGAAAGAGTGAGTCACCTCTGAAAATGAATCTGCACAGCAAATTACTGAGGGATAAAAACCTGGTGTTGGGCATCTAGTGATAAAATCTGGTGTTAATTTACAAATATTATATGCTTTATCACTTGTTTAGTGTTAAAGCACAGTGTTTCCTTTGGGTGATAAAGCACAGTGTTTCCTTTGGGTGTTAACAATCAACATCTGCGCATGTGCAGAGCATTTTAAATTTCCCAGCTCATCCTTCGGTCTCTCCATCTTTATGGATTTCCCTGCACACACAACGGTTACAAGGACAAGGTATAGTATAGTATTATTATCTTATCAACTTGTGATTTATTAATGAGCTTGTATAATGAGTAACGTAGCCGATGTGGATGACTTAACTCTTAGCGTTTTTTTTTTTTTTTTTACCTCAGTTTAAATTTAGCGCGCTTTTGATCCGCCATTCAGTTTAACATAACTGAATAACCCCCACTAACACACTAAATTCGTTAATGGAGGACGAGATTTACGTAAGTGACTTAATTTCGTTGTATTAATTTTGTAATAATGTAGCAGCATTAACATTATGTGTCATTTTAACTCACTGGACTTGGATAGTTATTTCTTCTCATTTGGCATAACGTTAAGTATCTTTAGGGCTTCCAACCTTTATAAGACCGTTTATATCTTTCACCCCGTAACTACGAGTTAATTCTGGTGTTTTGAATGTCATTCAAATGAGAAAGCAGACGTTAATCGAATGAATTAAATGCTCTTAATATTTTTTTTCTTGTGACGCCGGGGCTCGATCCCTGGCCGAGCACCCACGGATAGCACGGTCCATCATTGTCGGCGCTGCGCATACTGATCGGCCTGCAACATTTTGCGAGTGAAATGCTCTGTGTTTCAGCAATCTTCTCGTTGTACTTTGATAACATACGCCGACCATTCTGTACAGCGCTCCAAAATGTCGAAAACATCGTAGGACACGCTTTTCTTCATGAACTGCTTCAGTCATATAGAAACTCAAGATCGAGTACGAGTGTGCAATGTCGTGGAATGTATACGCCAAAACTCATTTTGGCGTGCATATGATACGCTGTTTTTTGCGTGCATATGATACGCAATTTATGGCGTATTATACATACGAACCCCCCACCCCACTACCCTAAACCTGATTATTTTGAGTCTTTTAGTTTGCTTTCTGCTTTGGAGGATTTTTGTTTCATGGAATATTGTTTATTATTGCAGAAGGAAACCACTTAAGGCCACAATCTATGTATGCCCTTGGCATTATTACTCTACAAACCTAAACGATCCTGAAAGGAAGACAGGCTATGTAAGTATCTCTGCTTGTTGATTGAAGATGTTTGAAACTTTTTATCTTAGATTTTTTTAATGTGTTTGTTTTAACCAAATGTGTCTCTTTAACAGGAACGATACTATGTGTTTGGATCATTTTGAGGAGCGCTATCAACGCCAAGATCGTGGGATCGATGAATTGGGAAAGCAAGAACTGACAAAATGTAAAAATGCGTACATTGAATGCAATGTAAGTCTCTTTGGATAAAATCATCTGCCAAATGTAAATGTATTAATTTATAAAGGAATAGTATTTTTTATCAGAATGAATTACAAACCAGACAGTTTTTTAACATTAAGGTTGATTTAATATATACAATGTTGAATTTTTGTATTTTCAATTAAAACATTACTTGAGGAATGTTTCTTTGTTTAATCTTGTTTGAAACGCAGTAGAGATTTATCATGGTAAGATGTTATAGCATTGGAGTATAACAAGAAATTGTTTTATTCAATTGTATGTGTGACAATGGCTTTACTGTAGCGATTCCCGGCGAAAGCAAAGAACTGACAAAAATGTTTTTTTTATTATTTATTAAAAATGGTATTGAATGCAGTGTAAGTCGCATTGGATAAAAGTGTCTGCCAAATGTAATGGAATTGATATATTACAATTTCAATAAATATTCAAATAAATTTGTAGTCACTTGATTTTTTTGGGGAAAAAATAAAATAATATATATAAATTGTTTTAAATTTCATTCACAGTGCCATTTTAGTATTTAAGTATTTACATTAAATAAACATTAAATACACTGGGTGTGTGAGATTAATCACCATAAAGTGTTAAATGTACACTTATGAGTAATACATTTCTCAACACCTTGAGTGACTAAAAAGAAACACTAACACAGTGTTTGTATAACGAACACTTTCGTCAGTGTTGTTTTAACACTAGCAAAGACGGACCTGTATGTTCACCCGGAAAGTGATAATTTTAACACCCGTGGTGATAAATCTCCCAACATGTTTTTTGCTGTGTGAAGATCATTTGTCAGAGTAGCGGGATCTGTTTCACCCATCATATTGATACTGACCACAGTGTGGCAATTTCTGTCGAATGCCAATCACCCCATTAGTTATTTAGGAAAAATAATATTGAAATATAATATTTATATAATTCACTTGTTTTTAATATATTAAAACTTATATTAAATGAAAATTGAGTTTAGGAATTGAAGTCTAAAGGGACCACAAGTGGTTAGAGCATAAAAAATAGATAAAACATCCCAATGAATAGCCTGCCGATTTACTGACAGATTCTTGATGCCAACATCCTGAGCTGTTATGAGTCCCAGGAGTCAGCAAGAGTCAACTCTACCCATTGAGCTCATTCACCTCAATACAGATACTGTATCTAGCCTTGTTTCTCACACAATGGGCCTACTGGTAGGTCTTTGTAGAGTCACTGGAGATTCATGTCTTGACAAAAAGGCCGTTGCTCTGTCCATTTGCACTGTGTGAGCGCTAACAGCCAACAGCTTTCATTTCTTCACTTTTGTGTGAGTGTGTGCATGTGTTTGAAAGAGAAGATCTGCAGAGCTGTATGTGAATAATAGATTCAGGCCTGCGGGTTCCCTTCAGCGAGCTCTGCCTGTTTAAGTGAGAGTAGCCTACGGAGACATCTATTACCCTCCTGTCTGTCTCTCTCCCTTTCACTTGTTCTCAAGCACCACATTAAAGGCAAAAAATTACTTCCTTTTTAGAGCAAGACAAGGTCTAACAGAGTACAAAATCAAACCTCACATCCCTCAGGGAGTTGATATATAAACCTCAATGCAAACCCAGTTTTCGAAGCAATCTTTCTTGATCATATTTTTTCACCTAGAGAGACACCCTTTAACTGTTGCCAGGAAGAGGGAGACTGGACCTATGAACAGAAGCTCCCTACTGATTGGCCGATTAAAGCCACGAGTGATCGGCTAACCACCAGAGAGCGGTTCGCCAACAGATAAAACTGACGCCTGAATGGATCTGGCTCTAAACATTCTGCATTCAGCCAACAGAGAAAACGAAGACAGGATAGTAGAAATCACGGAAGAAAGAGAAATATGGAATAACAGAGGAGAACAGGGAGGAGAAATCCCTGCAAATTGATCCCATAGAGACCCTCAAGGTTTCATTTAAGAACCTGGATTAAGCCCTCCAACAAATCACAGGATGTGAGGTAAGAGAGAGAGAGATAGAGAAAATGAGGGATGTGAATGAGAGATAATATATCCTCTGGCTCACATGGAAAACCCCACTGCTGATGGAACACCATCCCAGTGATAGAAACTAGGTTACAACTTCATCAATGTTGAAAATAATCCAACGCTTTGAAAAGTTTTCAGGATAATATAATGGCTTAAAGCATAATGCAGAAATTCCTCGGCAAGGTCCAGAAAATTAATATTTAAAAGTCTCGTTTTCCAAGTGCATTTGATTAAAACAAGTGCCATATGTATGAACCAGAAGCCACTTCCATGACAATACACAGAACAGAGCAGATTATTACACCTCTGGAGGGATTGTGTCAAATACCACAAATTTATGAGTAACTAATAATCTTCTCCAGCCAATTGTTTTTTTTAGGAGAATTTTGATGTTCCAGATAGCTCTCAGAGGAATATATATAGTCTATAGCTATAAAATATCTAAGAAAAGTTGGGTTTCTCAAAACTTCTCAATGCAGCAGCATGGGAACTTGTTAACACGTCTTTGTTTCCAGATGGCACTCCAGTAAAGTGTAGAAGTCAGCCAATCAGATTGGACCTCAAGATTTCAGCCAGATGTCACCATACTGTGTGAAATACGCATCGCAATCTGATGTTTTCAGAGCATTTAAATGGCTGCGGTTTGGACATGAGATGCTCTGCTAGAAACACACATTTTTAGTAAAACCAGAAGCACCTGAAGGATGACGAACATGGAGACAGACTGTGTGAAAAAATATGAGTGGGAAGGGGGGGAATAAATGCTGCTGTCCCTTGAGAGCCATAACACTCTGATGGAGATCCTGTAGGTGGAGCTCCGCAAAACGAGATCCTCATGATGCTGGGGGATTTTTGTTGTAAATTTGTTTGTTTGTCCACCTACAGTTCCTGGGCAAAACCCTTATAAGGCGGCAGCTATGAAACTACGTCAAGTTCTGCTTGTCTAGTTATTGAGCAGCGGTAGTTTCCACAGCATGACAAGGTTTCCAGTCCTCCTCGGGTCTGGTAGGAAAAAAAACGGTGCAGTTTGACTTCCTTCAGCACTGCTATGATAGATGGCCGACACTCAACATGAATAACTAAACAGCCTCATAAATTAGCCAATCACTACTAATATCATTACCCACACACTCTGCCAACAACACACCCCACTTATCCGGCTGCCCGAGCTTTTCTGCTGATGTCTGTCTTGTGCTTTAGTATTCTGAGCATTTAATTTCGGCCAAAGGAATAAGGTTCCCCATACTAGAATCAAATGCATGGAAACAATGTAAAGGGCATTCGCCATTAATAAAAGCTCACTGTTAAGCCGAGAGATGTCACATACTAAGCGTAGTAAAATGATTGTCCCCAGAGCAGCAACATCATTATAGCAAATTCTCAGCGAAGAGGTAAAAAATTAAAATCACAATACAGGCAAAGCTGTTTTTTTGTATATAAATTATGAATCATTTTCTCTGTTATGTATATATTATAGGGGTGTAATAGTACACGTATTTGTACCAAACCGTTTCGTTACGGTGCACGTACCGAACGGTTCCAAATGCAATCTTTAACAGTTAGTAGTTGGCTTGTTTTAAGCTCGGAACACACGTCACACTGCAATCCGAGTTCCCACACAAACATATGAATTATTCAGTCCTTTTTTATCATGAAATTCAAACGATAAATGGCATTTTGATGCTTCTTTAATGACACATGGCTCAGTTTAAGTGGCGGAGCGGCGCACGAGTGAACGCGATCATCTCTTCCTTAAGAATACAAATCAATTAATATCTCTTGAGGTATGTTAAGGGTACATTACAATTTACTGAAATGTATCATATGCCGCGTAATCACTCAATCTGTCTCAAGTGGAAAGACAATAAAACAGCTTGTAAACAATGTCACGTAGGGTTTACATTTACCTCAGAAGTCATTCAGTCCACAGTTGCTAGTTCACTAGAGAAACAAAATCTTTCACTATATGCACTATATTAGCCTATATATTCATTATATTCTACTTAACCTGTTAGTGATGTCTTGATTATTTAAATATGTTTAAATAAATCTCATGAAAATGACAGCCACTTTGTATAAATGATTATATCATTATAGCTAATGCAAAACTGCCTTGTGAAGCTTATGAGTGCAAATTATTATGTCTAGAAATAAATACCAACTGAATTTAGGCTAATAGTTTGGGCTCTGTTGTTAACCTTTAATATAATAATATCAAAATGTGTAAGGGCTCCCTACAGTTTACAGCATTATCTTTAAGAAACTTTTTGTTATAATTTAATTCATTTAAGGACAGACACACTTTTTTTTTCAGTAAACCACTGTTGAATAAAAATAAATAAAAAGCAATTTTGTAAAAGTGCTGTACCGAACCGCAACTTCAAAAACGAGGTACATACCGAATGATCAGTTTTGTGTACCATTACACCCCTAATTATATATATATATATATATATATATATATATATATATATATATATATATATATATATATATATATATATATATATATACACAGTATATTAATAATAATATATAGTTGCTCATTATGCAGGTTATATTAATGCATACAGTATATTAATACAAGTTGCACCTATTACTCTTTATATTGACATTGGCTAGCTCTCTGCTCATTGACCAGTGAGTAGATTTAAAAAAAAAAAAAGCATTCACCCAATGTTAATGAGAAACCGAAAGCTCCATGTAATGATAATCACTTCCTCTGTAAAAAAGCTGTTGGGATACTGCAGTCTAAGGTCTAATGCTGACTCATGACTTCCGCTTTCATACATGCTTCCTTGTTTTGTCACTGTGTTTTAATGCAACTTCCTGAATGTGTTCGAGCAACCAGAGTAGGTATGAAAGATTCAGTGAGTGTGAACCATTTCATGGGCAAATTAAAACCAATTTAACTCAATTAACTTATTATTTTTGGAAGTAGTCTATGCTTCAACTGAGACATATTATGTATCATAATTTAGGCTTTTTTTTTTAAACCTCCAGTAATTTAGTCAAGCTTTGGCAGGTGAATTAAGAGGCCCTGCAGCTCAGATTGCTGTCTGGAGGAGTAAAATTCACTTATGTCGTCAAGATAGACCTCATTCTTGTCCTTTTAAGAATTTAATGTCTAAATATAAATGAGCGCTCTTGTCTAATGACTTAGTCCTCTTCTGTGGCTGCCTTTCTTTCTTTGTTCAACATAAAAACTGGCTCCACAGACCACATACGCTCTCCTTCACAATAATAGTATGTAAAAGGACAGGAAGTTCCTAAATACAATGCAAAATGTAAGTCTGAATGAGGAAGGAAGAGACTCTCAGATCAAGCTGCAGTGTCATAATCACACATGCTGAAGCAGCAGAGGGCGAACATCTCACTCGCTATCAGCTGCTCTGCTCTACAGCTTTATTTAGCCGCGGGAGTTAGGAGGATATCCGGTGGGTGGCGGCCACTTCCTATGTCTGACCGCAGGTTAAGCTTTGGTCACAGGTTTGTGTAGCTCTGATCGGAAGCAGGTAGCATACACAGTATCTCATGTTACGTGGCAGGCAGAGCTCCTTACTGATTGCAAAAGAGCAAGACAGCCACAGCGTTTTAATGTTGTCAGTTTAAGAAAACTTTTTACAATGCATTACTGATGGATGTTGTATTAATGAATTGACTTGATCGCAGAAAGTTGGCCATAACCAATTTAATTGAGGCAGATCTGAATGGCAGTTTGCAGTCAGTTGTGGAGGATATTTAGTCCCACCCACCGCAGAGACATGAAGAAAGTAGGCTAAATGTTGTTTTGAGAGGGAGGGAATGTTAAAGGAACATGCCGACTTTTTGGGACTTTAGCTTATTCACTGTATTCCCCAGAGTTAGATAAGTCCTTACATACAATTTTTATCTCTGTGCGTGCCATAACTATCTTAATATCATTGCGCCGCTGCACCTATGGTACGGCAGCAAAGTTCCCTGACTATTACGCAGGAATGAGAGAATAGTCCCTAGCCATATGGGTCTGGAAAATTGCAACTTTTCAATTTCCATCGGACTTAGTAAATGATGTAACTACACATCACTACGGGTGTGCATAAAATAATTTATAATAAACAGCAACATTCCTTAAAAAAAAGGAAAAAAAGTTTTTTTATTTTTATTTCATGGTGACTAAAAGAGTCTTGAACCAGTTCAATTCCTTGAAGGGTTAGTTCAAAAAAATTCCTCACCCTCATGTCGTTCTAAGCCTGTAAGGCTTTCGCTCATCTTCGGAAAACAAATTAAGATCTTTTTGATGAAATCTGAGAGCTTTCTGTACTCTCCATAGTCAGCGACGCAATTACCACGTTGACGCTTCAAAAAGTTCATAAAGAGATCTTAAGTAATCCATATGAATGTTGAGCGGTTTAGTCTAGTTTTTCTGAAGAGACAATCACTTAATATGATGAACAGATTTAGGCTTTTATTAACCTATAAACATTGATCAGCGAACATAAACAGCTCAACCGAACCTGCTTAAACGTGTTGCGCAACACACCAGAATCAACCTCATTGGTTTTCATACAACAAGCGAACATGCTTGACCTTCTGTTTATCACAACTGATTTGCGAGTTGATGAATGTGAATAAAAGCCTAAATTCAATCTGTAAATCATTTAAAGCCATTGTGTCTCTTTGGACTTAACCGCTCAATTCATATGTTTTTCGTTTCATGCTTATTTTATGAACATTGTGAAGCGTCAAAGTTGTAATTACATAGCTGCCAATGGAGGAACAGAAAGCTCTCAGGTTTCTTCAAAAAGATCTTCATTTGTGTTCTGAAGATGAAAGAAAGTTTAACAGATTTGGAATGACATGAGGGTAAGTAATAAATGACAGAATTACAATTTTTGAATGAACTATCCCTTTAGGATTTCCATCCCTAACAATCTAAGGGAGAGACTGGGTCCAAAATGTTCCGATTTCTTCTAACACTATTTCAAATGCGGTTTCTTATTTGTTATGTAAGGTTATAGAGTGGTGCAGTGATGACGTCAAAACCCAGAAGAATTTGCAACTGGTTCCCTTGAGATTTTCCTATGGTGTTTTATAATGGTATTTTTAAATTCATGAGTAAAATAAAGTCTGTGCTAAACATAACTTGAGGATACTTCAATGTTTTGTTTCACACACTGCAAACACTAACACCCCAAACTCTCCCCCTCACTCTCTCATTTCCGTCAATAGGGGTGAGGGGGAGGTGAGGGAGGATGTTTCAGGCATGACTTTTTACTGTGTCGAGTCAAAGTACTCTCAAAAGTGCTATTCCGCCATACATTATAGTTCCATTTTAACCCGCAAAGAAAAGCGCCTAATTTTATTTTGTGTCACCATACTAGGTTGTTCAATTATTTGTGTAACTGTATTTAAATAGGTAAAACGTGGAGATGTTTGGTCGCTTTTAACTTGATCTCTGTTTGATACCATAGTGAATGAACTGGGCTTAGTGGGCTAAGCTAAATGCTATCAGAATGTCACTGTGCGTCAGAGCGATTAAGAGCACGCACTGAGACGAGAGATATGTGTATCAACTCAGTTATTAGATAAGGGAATAACAGTTTAATATGAAAATGCAGTGGAGTATCCCTTTAAAATGCAATGAAACATTACAAAAATACACAATCTTTAATATCCTGTTCAAATTAACTCGTCATGTGTAAACAGAAAAGCTCTGGGTTAATCTCTGTACGGATCTGCTGCTCAGTCAGTTCTTCTTGTCCTGGTATTTGGCTCTGCCATAGCAGGGGGGGAAGCAGTGACTTGACTCTCTTTGCTGTTTAAGAGGTTTCAGAGGCTGGGAATAATTACTGCTCATGGGGCAATTAGTCAGTACACCACGGGACTATATTTAGACCATCTCAGCAGGTCCATCACTGGGTCAGGACCAAATAACATTACTCTGTTTGTTCTGTTCGGTCCAGGGTTTCTATTTACAAAGACTAGCAGGATTTTTTGGTCAAAGCGGGGGTGAGCGAACATCCAAACCTCTCTCTCTCTCTCAATCCATCTGTCAGGTGCTCCGAGAGAGAGAGTTGGAAGAGATTCTGTGGGAAAAGATAGCGAACAGGACAAAGAGGAGAGATGAACAACAGGATTATAAAACACAAACCAGTTGCCTGGCATTCTAAGTGTCTTTTATTGGAAGTGTGCAGTTAAAACCTGCTGATAAGTCCATTTTCTAAACCAACAAGGATTTTACTGTTTGAAGAAGAGAGGCAATGAACTAACTAGCAGATAATTGTATCTATTTGAACATTCAAAGCGAACCCTCAACAGGATGCTTTGAGTGTCATGTTCAGCTAAACCGTCTTATCGCCAATACTCATCATAAGTATGCTCTGCTGTATCAGAGCCTTTCATCTATTGTCATGGCACTTAGAGTGACAGCTCCAAAATCCAATGAGATGCCTTTAAATTCTGGAACATTCAGGGGGTGAAGCACTGGACGAAATTCACCAGAATTGCCTCATGATAGCCGGGCTCTGAATTATTGCGCAAGGTATTTAAAAAGACTTATCGTTGCTCAATTGAGCACTAAAACTTGAGTTTCACCAATCAGCTTGGCCTTACTCTGTGCCAAATGACTGGTATAGATTTCTCAAATAACCGTTTTCCCATGCCTGCGATCAAGGAAGGCTAAAAAAGAAACCACGTTTCACCACCACTGTTGTCAGGAGGCAAAACGCGAGAGATTTTAATCCTTAAAAACAGGAGGTTCGCCCACACTCTCACCTGGGATCTCTCTTGGCCAGTGTTAGGAAGCCAGGAGGTTATGGGAGCCTGGGAATGTTTAGTATGAAGAAAGTGATCCGAAAGGAGCTGGAGCTGGGGGAATTGGACAGGAAACATGGAAAGTAACCCTTTCCTGTCTTAAGAGGGTGAGAGAGAAGGGGAAAAAATTCAAGAAAAACAAGGCATTAAGGATTTGACTTATTTCCACACTAATGCAGGGTTGGAGACCTGTCAGCATAGGTACAGGCAGAAGCAGGGAAAGAATAAATGCTGATTTTATGAAAAACATGGAAACAGGCTGAGGCAAAAGACTCCACTGTGACCATTTCATTTTCCAAACCGTACAGGACGCTAAACTAGTTAATGTTTTCTCAATTTAAAAGCACAGCAATTTGTTAAAAATGACAAGTCACATTTTTTGTGTGTGCTGATTTTTGGTGAAAATCTGGATTTAAACATGAAAAATGTGTTATATGAAGCTGAATTTATATAAAGGTAGCTATATATATATATATGTTTTTTTTTTTTCATATTTTGTCTTAAAAAGTATCTGAATGCATAATCAAATTAGCCAATATATAACAACTTAACTGTGACTGACATGCATTCAAATTCTGCAGATCTCCACGGCCACAGATGCCATGTGGTCCAGTCCATCAGTAATCAAACCATATTATCAGCAACTTGAATGATATAATGGTCAAAGCAGTGCAGCGCCGTTTCTGAGAGTTATTTAGAGGAAGATAACTAGTGGAAGAGAACGGTCACAGGGGAGATAAGAAGACAAGTTAAGCGCTGCAGTGTGTTCTTATCGATTTTTATAAATATTTCAAATCAATTCATGTCTGCACTGCCCAGAGCATTTTTCTTTTCTTTAACTCTACAGCCAGAGGACATTTCTGCATGATATTGAACGTGACAAACATTACCCATGACAGCTCAGGAAACAGCTCAGCTTCATAAAGCAGTTAGGCAATGATCACAATCCTGCACACACTGTGTCACATGATCACTTCCTATAAGGGGAAAGGGGCCTGTGGTAATAAGAACAAACCAAAGGTTTTTAAAATTTTACAGAAAGAACAAGCTTTTTGAATGAAGCATTACTGTAAAATGACTAGTCTAGTTATTAGTTACACTTAACCGGCTAAAAAAAGTCACTTAAAAAGGAGCGCAAGTCATAACTATTACTGAATAACAACAAAATAAATAATTCACCAAAAGAAGCACAAATCTTTTCCATACAACAGTAGTTCATAGTGAAGATGGCTGTTAACTCTTTCCCCGCCAAACACAGAATTTTCGGTGTTTCTACTGTTATACGCTAAGGGGCACTATGACACGTCTTATGAAAGAGTACTGAATCTCCGGATCAAAACACATGTGAAGAAGATGCAGAAACAAGCAATCTCACATGTAATAATTTGCATATGTAAAATAAAGAGATCATCAACATTAAAAAGCATATAAATCAAAACTGCCTAATGTTACTGAATGAAATGACAACCCAGGACATGCTACAGGACTGTGGACTGTGCAAGCATTAGGGGTGTTGATGGACTCAATCTGTGTTTTGATCATCATTCTGAATCTGATCCATATGTATCTGATTCATATGTATTCTTTGATAAAAACTTGATTTTTGAACTTTTTTTGTTTAAAATTTAGCTTTTTTTGTTTAAAGGCAGAGGGTATGTTCTTTATTTTGATATATTGCATGTTCAGGTAGTCATACAAAAACATATTCTGGGGGCCATGAATTTGTGAAAATGATCAAAAACAGTTGTGGTGGACAGCAACTTTATATAAAAAAAAATTATAAAAAAAAAACGCTGCTGGGGAAAGAGTTAAGCATCAATAAAAAGAAAGCAAACAAGCTTCATAAAAGGGGTCCATACAAGACAATAGTTGCTAAAAGTGTTTGATAACATTTAAAAATGTATATCTTCTTTTGTGTGACTTACACAGAAGAAAGTAGGTCATTAAGGTTTGGAATGACATGAGGGTTACACTGGATAACTCAAAATAACGATTCTTTTACTGATCTGGTTGATTTGATTAATTTACAAAAGTTCATAAGTTAACTCTCTGGATGTCAAGATTATACTCTCTCAGTTGTGACGATGGTTATACAATTAGCCTTTAGTTTATTCCATTTAGAACAGCAATCAGATTTGGAACAACATTGGAGTGAGTAAATAATAACAATATTTTAATGTTTAACTGAACTATCTCTTTAAAGGCACAATACCTAATTTTCACCACTAGAGGTTGCTTATTTTTTTTAAAAAAAAAAGGCGTAGCTTGATGAAGCCTTGATTTCACAGAATAACGTGAGTTAATGTCTTCACCTCTACAGCTGGTGGGAAAGAATACAATGGGACTTAGGCAGAAATTATATTCATGGAGCTAATGTATTAAAGATTATTAATGTTACTGTAGTATGAAGCAGGGTGGGGCTGAAAGCCTTTGGAGTGGAACGAGGCTGCTAGAGTGATTGCTAATGAGAGACAAGTGTGAAACACAGCTCGAGAGCAGTTGAGCTTTTATTATGCTATAGACGGCCACTTTTTGCTTCTTCCGGTCATGCATATGTAAGGTAACATAGCACTGTTTTATAATATTAGATACATGTTGAAAGTTATGCTATAAGTCTGTGCATTAGCTCTGCAACTACTATGAGACACTTGTTACACACTGCAGAGAGCCAGATCAATATTAGTCATGGTAAAACATGTTACTCGTGGTAAATCAAGAAAACAAGATTTAAACAATAAGACTTACTGAGTTGAGCTATATCACAATGATTAGTTTTCATTTGTTGAATGTATCCAAACAGTTGCTCACCTGTCTAATAAAATAAATAATATATAATGGACACGGTCCTTGTCCTGGTTAAAACTGCTTATTTCTCTGGATTTAAACATTGTTGGAAACATTTGGGATAATTTAAGTACACAAGTCAACAAAATATATAACACTGTTCTGGTGGTTTTTGGATATGTTATGCCTTTAAATGCAGCCTCCCTCATTTCTGACTTTACAGAATTACAGAGCTTTAAAACTTTTTTTTTTTTAACACACAAAGATAACATTCTTCCTCAAAATAACTGAGAATCCAAAACTGGCATGTAATAGAGAATAATTTTCTCTGGAGAAATCCCCATGAAATATCCAAAGAGGAAACAACGCGAGTAGGAGGACGGCGAGAGATTGAGTGAGTGGAGGAATGAGAGAAGGAACGAGAAGAGGTTACTTTGGCAATCTGACCAGGTGATAAAACAGCAGACATGCTGGATGGACAGCATATAAAAAAATATTTGTTATTTATCAGTCGGCTCGAGCGAAATGAAATAACAGTCTGCCCTGCTTTACACTGTTCCGCGTATGGGAAACAGATTCAAGCATATCCTTGGGGTGACATCATTTATTGAAATAAAATTCAGATGACTTTAAATATGTATAACAAACACATCATGAGTAGGGCTTACTGAGAGTACATTGGGGGTTATATGTAGCGTGACGTTGGCGCTCTTTTCAGCAGATGTCCCGACTGACTGAGAAATAAAGCGGCTATGATAAGAGGGAAGATGTGTGTCGTTTTGTGTCACTCAGTGTACCGCAGTTTAAATACGAGTATAATATTTTGAAATCCTTGCCTGGGCAGCTTGAACAGAACAACTGAGATGGCTTGCCATCACTGTCTTTGTTGTTAAAGAGGATTGGGGTTCCTTTAACTTGTGCATTTCAATGGCCCATGGAAACTCTGACATGCTCTCTTTTTTTACGTCCACGTAAGAGGGAGATATTCTGAAGATTTATGCTTTATCATTTTCCAGTAAAATGAATCAAGCTATGGATACAATATCTTTTTTAGCCAGTGCTCATATGAGCATTCAGAACAAAACAATAAGGATGATATATATTCTGCTGGCCCAGTCAGGCCGTCAAGATTTTTTCTTGCCCTAGTAACATTTTCACTGACCCTAAGGCAAAAATGAAAAATAAAATCTGTTAGCATGCCTTTGTTTTCTCTGTGGAACTCCCTGTTATGAGGGACTATGCAGTAGGGGTGTGCATTGGCACTGCCTTCACGATTCGATTCAATTACGATTCACCAGGTAACGATTCGATTCAATTCGATTCTACGATGCATTGTGATGCATCAAAATTCTACTGCACACAAAGCAAATTTTTCGTCAGTCATGAGGCAATACAAGCAGATATTAAACAACAGATTGTATTGGCTGCTATGTGTCTCCTGTATATTTGACATAAAAGTTATTAAATAAAATAAAATGTAATAAAATAAAATTAAATAAAATGCAATTAACCCTTAAATGCATGACTGTTTCACCAAACATTCTTACATATTCAAGTCGTTAGCGACCCAGATCTATATTTAACATGGATAGACCTCTACCTGTCGTGATAATATATAAAACTCCTGATTTTAGAGTAACAGCTACAGAAGAATAAAATAAAACCTATTTCGTTACCTTTTGGAGCTTGGAAGGATTCAGTTTGAGCAGATGTTTAATACCATCATCATATGACCTCGTCAGAGCTCGTTTACCAGTATATTCAGCATCTGACTCATATTCGCGATCTAATGCATATTCACCAAACTCATTTTCAATGTCTTCAAAATCAATATTTTGATCACTGACAGCTTCTTGACCTCATCCATCATCAAGAGACAGTGACACTAACATATGATTGTGTTTAGTACTTGCTCTCTGAAGTAAATCACCGAGCCATTTCAAGTTTTGCAGATTATAATTATTGTTTCGTTTTCTGTCAGAGGTAACTATGAGTGAAACGTCACTTCATCATTGGGTATTAGACATTGCCACCTTGTGGAATAAAGGTGAATTGCACCGTATTTCGTCATTATAGATTAATTTATTATTGTGCAAAAAATATATACGAACAATCCTACACACCTCGGGTCGTTAGAGCGTTTTTAATAACCCGTCTATCGCGGTCATCTCCCTCCGCCTTAGCC
The DNA here is from genome assembly GCF_024679245.1 of Pseudorasbora parva. Classification (NCBI taxonomy): domain Eukaryota; kingdom Metazoa; phylum Chordata; class Actinopteri; order Cypriniformes; family Gobionidae; genus Pseudorasbora; species Pseudorasbora parva. Next base: position 26,028,486 of record NC_090192.1, on the reverse strand, counting down.
ATCTTCCTTGTTGTTGTTGTTATTCTCCCGGAAGTATTTGAAACTTCACAACTTTATCGTCCGCCAGAAAATAAACAGTGACATAATCGATTATGGCACTTTGCCGCATCGATGCTGAATCGTTCATGCCCCGCATCGCGATGCATCGCCGAATCGATTATTGTTGACACCCCTACTATACAGTATGACATTTTATATTGGATTAAAGGAGAAACATTATAAATGAAGCTTCCCTGACACTTGAACAGTTGCTATATCAACATCCTAACAAAGAGCAAAATGCTTAATTATTACAGAGACAGCTATGTGGAATACTTGATTACGATTGGTCAATCGCACCATCCGGCGGTGTGATATTCCCAGCAGTCGGTAAAAACTGAAAGCGCGTTGAAAGACTAGTTGGTTGCAAAAATTCAGTTGAAGCGTTTATGAAAATAGATTTTCTAATTTCAGAATTCAGATTTTTTTTTCATAAAACATATTTTTCAATTTGCAATGAGAATTGCATACAGCTAATGACCTCTGACAGGCATAAATTCGTAAAAACATGACATGAACCCATACCCAAAACAGAACGGAAGAGTCATTTGAGATCTGTGGAAGTCCGAAGCCAAAGTAGAACAGCAAAATTAAAAAATGTACAAGTACACTAACTTTTTAACATTATAGAAGATATAAAGTCATCTATTTTAAAAGGGATACTCTGCTTTTTCATATTAAACTGTTATTCCCTTAACTAAGACGATTTGATACACACCTCTCTCGTCTCAGTGTGTGCTCTTAATCGCTCTGACGCGCGGTGATGATCTGATAGCATTTAGCTTAGCCCACTAAGCCCAGTTCATTCACTATGGTACCAAACAGAGATCAAGTTAGAAGCGACCTAACACCTCCATGTTTCCCCTATTTAAATACAGTTACACGAATAGCTGAACGACCAAGTGTGGTGACAAAATAAAACATGGCGCTTTTCTAAGCGGGTTTAAAAGGATAACTTTTGCGGATAGCGGAATAGCACTTTTGAGAGTACTTCGACTCAGCGCAGTAAAAAGTCACGGCTGAAAAATCCTCTCCCCCCATTGACAGAAATAAGAGGGTGAGGGGGAGAAGTGAGGGAGGATTTTTCAGCCGTGACTTTTTACTGCGCCTAGTCAAAGCACTCTCAGAAGTGCTATTCCGCCATACATTATAGTTATCCTTTTAAACCTGCTTAGGAAATCGCCATGTTTTATTTTGTCACCACACTTGGTCGTTCAGCTATTCGTGTAACTGTATTTAAATAGGGGAAACGTGGAGGTGTTTGGTCGCTTCCAACTTGATCTAATATTCATTTTTTTTTTTTTTTTTCCTTTTTTGCACTTTGAGATTCTTCGGAATGAAAAGTGCATTGTAAATAAAATCTATTATTATTATTATTATTATTATTATTATTATCTCTGTTTGATACCATAGTGAATGAACTGGGCTTAGTGGGCTAAGCTAAATGCTATCAAAATGTCACCACGCGTCAGAGCGATTAAGTGTATGCACGAGTCAAGAGAGGTATGTATCAACTCGTCTTAGTTAAGGGAATAACACAGTTTAATATGAAAAAGCGGTGGAGTATCGGTGTTGATCGGTGCATTCGGCATTAATATGTGCTCTATAAGCCAATATCCTATACACTGTAAAAAATTATTTTGAAAACAATTTACCTGGTTGCCTTAAAATTTTGAGGTCATTGAAATTAAAAATTTGAGTTAATACAATGAACATTTTTTGAGATTCGACAGCCTTTATTAAAATATTATTAAAAGATTTTGTAAGCATATTGGGTAATTATGTGTGTGTTATTTCTGATGTGAAACATGCCAAATTGTGCTATTTTCATGATGTATCACATTTTTTATGCGGTTCAGATACAAAAATATTTTGAGTTTCTATTTATTAAACGAATTTCCTTCATTGTATCAACTCAAATTTTTAATTTCAATAAACTCAAAATTTTAAGGCAACCAGGTTACTTACTTTTTTAAGTTAAACCAACAAAAACCACCACAATTTTTTTACAGTGTAGTAATGTAATGCTAATAAGCTCAACAAGTTAATATCTAGAATTGAGCTATAACAAAGTGTTACCAAAAAAACCTGTATTGTAAATACAAAAGCATCAATGATAGATATGACCATCTGCTGCATCTCTACTCTGATGATGGAACAAATGCGCCACTGGTCTAACTGTGCAAGTAATACTTGTGTCAACTGGCCTGAAGCACTTTCAAAATACCCATCATGCCATTTGTATCATGCCTGGCATATATAATCGACATCATTGTCTGTCCTCCATATAAAGTATCACATCTGACTACTGAATATTAACCCAGACAACTTTAATTCATAATTTGCTCAGCCGCATCTTTCCTGTCTACAGTTAACTGACTGTGCTTTAGTTTCTCCAGCTACGTAATGTGGACTACAGCTGGTCATTGCTAAGCTTACATTCTGGGTCATGTGACCTAGTTTGGAACCGGGATGGAATTTGTTACTGACCCCTCCTTAATCCATTCCTCCCCCTAACATACACACACTTTGACACAAGCATGTGTGTACGCACAAACACAAACCCACACAGACACGCAAATAAAGCCAGAGAGGCTAGGTGGAGAACATTCCCACTGAGGCACCATGGGTGTGTGTCCACCTTTGCCATTCCAGAATGAATCTTACATATAAACAATACAAACAGAATGGGACGGGAGGAAGGGAAGATACAGCGCAAGAGAACAAGACAGCGGAGGAGAGGAAAGGTAGCGTCCAGCTCGGGCAGCTGTGTGCTATTACTGCTCTCCCCCACCCCTCCTCCCGTGGCAGGAAATGAGCAATCATTTAGTAGTGACAGGTACACGCTGAACTACGGCATCTCTCCCCTAAAACCCTGAGAATACTCAGCCACAGCCGGCCAGCATTAACCCTACAGACCACCACACATTGGTGTCAAGTATGTGTGTTTATTTCTTGATTTTAACAAAGAAAGACTGGGCAGAACTTCTTGAAAATCCACAAATTCAGTGGTTCCCTAACTTTCAAGCCTACGTACAATCTTCTCAATCAGATCAGAACATCTTGATGTTCAATCAGATCAAGTACCATACAGTCAGTCACAACAATGAAAAGCAAGTTGGCACTTTTGGGCTTTTCACACCTCAAAAATGTTACCCCATTGCCTTTCTAAACCTTGCTAACGCAATCCTGGGTAGTTAGTGTTTGGGTTGTCACAGTGTACATTTGTAAACCCCGGGTTAACCATCTTGATTGCCTAATTATGAAGTCAATAACATTGACTGGACAAACACGGATTGTGTCGGGCATGTGACCTGTTCTAAGAAATGCTTGTCTATCTCTGCAAACGTCGCCATGTAAGTAAGAAAAAAACCCACTTAACACATTTGCTGTCACCTTTGTACACAACTTTTCTATGCTAAAAAATAAACAATGTGTTAAAGGTTCCATGACTATACAAGTTCAAGAATATTTACTAAGAGAAGCACTATTCATTTTCTAATTGGCTGTCTGTTAAACAACTTACAATGAATATTGTATTGTGTTAATTTAGGCCCAGTTTACACCTGGTATTAAGATGCGTTTTGGTTAATGGGATAACAAGTGGACGATGCTAAATACCATAGACAGTAAAAGAAATGGACAGAGCGATCCCATTGACGTCAACGGCGAAAAAATGAAGTCAACCTAGGGGCACTCACTTCCTGATGGCTGAGCGAACTGCGCAGGCTCAGACTGAGCTTGACGACGTAGATGTGACGTGAGCCTCCTGTCTAGTGAAAGCTGAATCACGTTGTTTAAATATTTTCTCCCGTTGCTTTTGGCTCACTATGGGCTTCTCCCCATTCTTCTCCCTTGACTTTATCAGACTTTATGTCTCCACGTCCCCCCGACTGTCTCATAGACAGTAAAAGATGGCCTGCGAGCGTCTCCTCAGGTCTATACGGTAATTTCTCAACTGTGCGACAAGGTCGCGTTGGTTATGACGCAATCGTTAGCCTATTTTTACAAAAACAGCTTCTGCGGGGCGATAGTGTAAGATACAAGGAAACGGAGCCTTTTATGCATTGTCGTGTTTCTTTAGAAATAAACAATGGACAAATGGAGTCTTTAAACGTCTCAGATGTAAAGTTATTCACTGTCAAAGTGACTCAAAAATGAATGGGAGTCAATGGGATGCTAACAGCAGGTGATGGCTTGGTTAGCAATGGCAGCCCCTAGGGGTGGAACGCTTTCCGAGCGCTAGATTACCCCCTTGCTAAATACAGGTGTAAACAGGATATAAAACACGCTTTGAGCTTGTCCACTACAAGAGGTAGTCGAAAATGCATTTGACCAGATTACTTGCGTAGTGTAGATTCTTGTGATCGAATGTGTTCGAACAGCCATAAAAGACCGTCTCCTGACCTAATGTGTAAACATTATGGGAAGCACGCTAGTCAGATAGGATTTAAACTTTGTCGACTGGATACCCAGGTTTGAAGACAAAAAAAAAAAATACCAAGCATGATGTTGTCATACCATTCCACACATTTGGCATGGTCTTGCAGCCATCAGAGCAGAAATGAAATCTGATTTTTCCGCTGTCTCTGCGCATGTAAATTGTGCGAGCCTATTTTGTCCACTTGAACGAAAGATCTGAAAAAACACATCCCCTCCCCTTGAAGAAATCAGGACAAAAGAGATTTAAAGTGGACAAAAGAGATTAAAACAACGGTTTAAAAGGCAGGTGTAAACAGGTTTGTGTCTGCCTCTTTTACTTGTGATCCAATTGCCCAAAACACATCTTAATACCAGGTGTGCATAGGGCCTTAGAGTTTGGTGTTAATATTTTTTGCTCTAGAGCAGGGCTTCATAATCCAGGGTTAACAACAGCGATTATATTATATTGCAAGTTTAGGGTCAGTAAGATTTTATACTGGTTATACAGATTTTTAATGGTTTTGAAAGAAGTCTCTTAAGGTGATGATACACTGGGCAACTTTTTGAGCAATGGTGCTGGGCAATGTTGCCATCAACAGGCAACCAGGTGAGACATAGGGCCCACAACTGATTTAAATTACTATACAGATTTGTTTCCCATTCTCAAAGGAAAAGTGCCCAAGTAACATTGCTCAAAAAAGTTGCCCCTTATATCTTCACCTTTATCTCTACACCTAAATCTCTCCCATTATAATCGGTGCGGTGTGGAGCAGCATTGTGCAACACAATAAGACAAATCCCTGAGAGTAAACTGATTCCCTGCTTTATTTCTGATGTACTCCAAGTGCTTACATTACTTCTTACATAAAGAAAAAATAGATTTGCAATGGTCCCTTTGTCGCATCCAATGCAGACAGATGTTGCGGTGCTACGCTCCAATAGTCACGTCTGGTGGACTGGAGACACTGTGTTATGCACATCAAGGCTGCATTTATTTGATCAAAAATACAGTAAAACAGTAATATTGTGAAATATTACCATTTAATATAACTGTTTTCTAATATATTGTGATGAAAAAGGGGGAAAAAAGCAGCAATTACTACAGTCTTTGGTGTCACATGATCCTTCAGGCTAATTTAATGGCCAAGAAACATTTCTTATTGTTATTGTTGAAAACATTTAATATTTTTGATCACTTCTGATCAATTTAATGCATCCTTGTTGCTGAATTAAAGCGAGAACCACAACACTAGCTAAAAGTTGTTTTGAGTTTTTGCGGGATGGGGATTAGGTCCAAGTTCCCGGTCGACTATGTCAGGTCTGGAATCAATGACTTTACACACAACTGACGAACAAGCCTGGCTTTACTGAAAACAGCTTAAAAGCTTACAACCATACCGTGTTTCCAATAGCACACTGACATGATGAACAATCACTCTGTGCTTGTCACTTCCAGGTGAACATCCAAAGAGAACAGGCTGTAACAAAAAAGTTAAATAAGACCCACACAAACACATTTTAATAATGTAGCTGGCAGAGCGCATTCAGACAGAAAAGCAGCCTGCCACTTATTCATGCATGCGCCTGATGCAGAGTGACATAAATGTCCTCATTACAACAGCCAGGTTGCCTCTAAACAGCCTGTGCAGACTGAACTTCATAAGAAATGGGAAAGATGTGTTTGGTGCCGGAAGAATTCTACATTCATACATTCTGAGTTTTGCACAGAATACCTTTATGGTCATGGATGATCAATTTTAGATCCATTCACATGCTGCCAGTAAACCGTATAAACAAGATCTGTTTGTAGTCAATATCAGTCTGGTTTTAACTGCATTAGTTTGCTTTACATTACATGCGCCAGTAATGGTCAGTAATTGGTTCATTGTCATAGACAGGCTTATGAAAGACAGAAGTGTTGAATCTAGCTTAATTTAAATGCTCTTTGGAAAAGCTTGAATAGTAAAATATTTAAATAAAAGAGAAAGGCCAAAGTACAAATAAAATGCAATTAAATAAGTGCTCTAAATGTGCTAGACCCCCAGCTTGGCAAATCACTCCGATTAGAAAGTAGTTCTAGTCAGCACTTCAGGTACCGCATACTGCAACAATTCCTCAGACATGCTGAATTCAGCACTGTAAACTGTATTTCACCGGAGAGCAAGAGACAGGTCTATCTGCAAACTGAACAAAAATAAACAAAATCAGCCTCCATATTGTTTGGTCAGTAACAGACTATTCCCTCAGGTTCATAAACCTCATCTTAAGAGACAATTAGCCTAAAGAGGACAGTACAACTGTCTCATTAGAGCTGTACATATGCATTTATCCTGCATGAACTGTCACAACAACATTACTATACAACCTACATTGTCTTTTTAGTCTGAAAGGCTCTAATGTTTAGATCATTTAAAACATTTCTGAATCAACAGCCCAGCTTGTTACTTCAGCAGTGTTACAGTATGTGTGGTTTCAAGCAATGTTAATAAATAAAAAAAATAGGGATATATTGTCCATAGTATAGGGGTGGGAATCACAGGGTACCTCACGATACGATACAATACGATATGCAATACCAAAGACTTTATATATATGAAGACGGTGCACTCTGATTACTTATGAATGGGAGAAAGTGCTATAAGCCTTGCCTTCCAAATGAAAGAGAAAATCCTTGATTAGAAAAGTAATTGTCACTGCAGCTGCCGTTAGAAGCTCCGGTTGCTATAGACAGTGGCGAGTTTAGGATTGCGCATTAGCTTTGTCCAGGCTGAAAAATCTTCTCTCATGATTTGAGTGTTTAGAAACAATTTACGAGACCGTTCATGGGCAATTTAAAAAAAAAAAAAAAAAAACAACAACAACAAAAAAAACGTTTTAAATAACGACAAATTGCCATAATCGACATTTGGTCCCACCCCTAGTCCATAGCATTAAAATAAAAAAACAATAATAAAAAAACACAACAACAAAAATAGAGCTGGTAAACTAAAAATAAATGTAACATCATAAATATTATTAACATAAATTAAGCCAATTAATTTATTACATATTCTCAAGGCTTAAGCCTAGTCCCGGAACTAAAATGCATATTTGAGCTGTCTTAACTAAAAGCATTTTGCACTGACATATCTTAAGACATGTCACTGCTATTTTTTTGTCTCAAGTTGTGTTAAACTGGGCTAAGATTACTACACTTTTATAAGTAGAAAAAAGCCTTATAAAATTTGCCACAATATTTAATAACCAAATGCGTGGAACACATAAAACTTCAATCGCATGCTCCTCATTCATACTGAAACTCGTGAAATATCATTTTTCTCTTTGCCATACGTGAGCACACATTACCCTGCTGGGTTCCGAGGACATAACACGCATTTATGTAATGTCAATCTTCATCTTACAAAAAAAAAAAAAATTCACATCCACAGTCTTTTTTTAGGCCACACCCTTGACCTATGCCATTGCAAAAAGCTCCCCCATTCACACAATCAACCATCACACAACAATAACTTTCCTTCAATTTAATGTGGAGAGCGTGGACCACGAGTCTATGAGATCCGTCAGTGTGTGGAGAGGGACAGCATTTCATAACCATTAAGTGATGTGCGCTACAAATCTCTGACTGACCACAGAAACAAAGCTTTCCAGACTGAGAGGTGGCTGAAGGAACAGCAGTTAGCTGTAGAACGTTTTGGGAACTACACAATTAAACAAGGTTTGCTTATTATAAGAAAAATGTAGGCCTAATCTTAGCAATCATTGTTTAAATAAAGTCTAATACTTTCTTCAAATGTCATTAATGTTGGATAGACAACAATAAGTTGATTTGATGATAAAACAATGTTTTTAAAATAATTTATTATAATATTTTTTATTGTACCTTTTTCATCTTACGGCATGCAGATAGCCGATCAATTGCAGATAATAAAGTTTGAATTTTCAGTAAATTGAAATTTAAAAAAAAAATTGAAATGCTGTTAATTTTAAAAGTGATATTAAAATATATATTTGTGTAAATAAATTAAAAATAAAACACCAAAAACTATACAGCAATCATTCAGCAAGTGAATTTAAGCATCGCAACATTATAAAAGTACAATATAAAAAAATGCATTCATTTGAGATAAATAAAATTAAATAATAAAAAACCTCTTAAATTCTGCCCAATAACTGTTATAGTATCAATATTTTGTGAATGCTTAACATCTAGCAAAGACATCTTACCAAATTATAAAGCAACATCTAGAAGCAACAATTCATTTCAAAACTGAGTTACTTAAAACTGCTTTTTTGTGCAAAAGATTTACAAAAATTATATAATGAGAATGTATAACATGAATCAATTTTCTAAACCATTTTTTTTTATCTTACCCTGATTCATTATGGTACACTTATAATAAGTGTTGATATTGGGACTATTTCAGAACGGTCTGTTAGGTACCGATGCGGAGAATCACAGTACCTGCGTGACTCGCCGTAGACATAAACTGAGAGAAGTAGCTCCGGCTGCAATGTTCTTCCGCAAGACGCATGCAGTTCTGTTTATTAACCACTAGAGTGCAAAAAGTTACAGGCTGATATTATTCTGTTAAAAAACAACAACAAAAAAACATAGTTTTTAACCACAATTCTCACATCTGAAAATACATTTCCTCTCGGTTTAATCTCTTCTTCAATCCTCACAGCTACAAGTTTCAAAACCCCATGGCATGTGTGTATGGGTTCGAGTGGGTTTGTGGCAGTGACAGTTTATGTGTGGTTTGGGCTCATGTTTTCAAGTCAGAGAAGGCTAGAGACGGTACTCGATCCACCACAAAACCACACTAGGAACAAGTGAGTCACAGTACAGTCACCTCCTCAGGTGGACAAGGGGAAGGAATGAGTGAGATGGAGAGACGAGGACGGATGATGACTACAAAAGAAACACATCACGTTGAATGGTACAAACACAAGAAAGGGGAGAAATAGAGAGCTGTTCGTGTCTACGGGGTGTTTGAAAAACAAGGACATGCCACATCAATTTAATTAGATTTAAATCATGTCGAATAGATCCTGACATGGACAAAGAATACCAGAGGGATCCGTCATTATGGCGTTTCACTGTTTCCTTTCATTCACTTGAGTAACACTGAAAGCACCTATAAACTAAACAGCACTTCCTTTCTGGCAAATGTTTGTCATCCTAAACGGGTAGGTCTGATTTTCGCTGGAAGGAGGTCACAATGTCGTAACAATATTGTAATATAAAACAAATAATTGTGTCTTCTATTTAGTATCGGAGCTACACAGCCAATTTCCTATAAAGGTTGAGCAACAAGGATTTTCAAATGAGCCGTAAGGAGACATTTTGACTTTTCCCCAACACAATTTTGGCTGTTTACCTGCATGTTAAATCACAATCATCTCTGGAACACATTGTGCAAGATACTTGTACACTAGCTGGGAAGGTGGGCCCAGATGTGTGTAATCAACTAAAGGGATTGATTTATCTGATCAAATTCCATATGTAACTAATCATTCACTTCTGAAAAAGAGTGGAGACATATGACTTGTGACTGACTGAAAAAGTGCACTTCCTTGGTTTGTGGGAATTCTGTTTTTTTAACTTTAAAAGTCAGGTTCTGTGAATGTCACATGCTTTGTAGGACAAGAGTTGTAACATCCAACTATATCACAAAGGGCTTCACATTAACGCTCGTCCCGAGACAAGTGAATTTTTTAAAGGACAAGTGGAAGAGAATTTTACTTTAATTATACTTCAAATAATATTAAAAAAAATGATGGCTGTTCATGGCGACGCAAAGAATTGTGGGTTATCTGCAGCAGTAAAGGATATAGCTCATGCACAATCCAAATTCCTGTGAAAGAAGGGAGCATTCGAAGGTCGCATTTGGAGTGTCCTACTCACTTGAAATGAGACAGCCTAATGACGCTACAGCCTTCGAATGCGACCTCTGGAGGACGCAGCCTTCCGAAATGAGACACAGCTAGCGAGACGCTACGGGGGACGACACAGGACAAAAAGGTTTTCAGTAGCTAGCGCTCTGTAGAGAAGTTTGTCCATTTAGGGCGGTGTATGAAGATAGAAATGGCTCATTCTAAGGTAATAAAACCATAACTGTTCATTATGTAAGGTGTACACCACTGAAAACATAGTATATTATATTGCATTTCTATCAATAGATCCTTATAAATACTACACACTGCACCTTTAAAGAGGACCTATTATTCAAATAGTTTTTTTCATTCCCACATAAGCACCTATACAATGATTTATAGATTAACATGAGGGTACATGCTGCTAGTCAACTTAACTCAACAACTAACTTTACAAAAATGTACCTACTAACCATTGTGTCCGACTCCGGTTTAAACAAGGTTGCATTCCACAGCTGGTTATTTCTGATATTTTGGCTGAGTGAGACGCGCCTGTTTTGTTGTCATAAAGGATCCGCCCTCTTTTGGAAGGGGGCGGAAAGCTGTAGCTCATTTGCATTTAAAGAGACACACACAAAAACGGTGCATTTTTGCTCACACCCAAGAAAGGTGACACATTCTTGGGGACACCAGAGATTTATATTACATCTTGTGAAAAGTGGCATAATGTGTCCCTTTTAATAAGATTAGAAAAAAATGCCCTTTATAAAAGGTAATTTTTTTAATGTGTCAAAGCTGATAACACACTGATAACAATAGTGCTTCAGAATACATTTTTACGGGCAAGCAACATTTTTAGTGAATGACCGATTTACTTGTCTGAAGCACAAGCACGTAACAAGACTTAATGTTGAGCCCTGTCTTACATTGTATGTTCACGATACGCCATTGTTTTCAAGCAAAAATGTGTTTATGAATTTATAGCCATCTGTGGAGTTTCATTATAGATATAGGAAACAATATTGACATTTATTGCTAATCCCTAAAATCAGAATAACAACAGTTCCTAAATGGATGTGACTGCTTGGACCAATTCTGAGTTCGACTCTACTTCCTTCCCGCTTGCATGTGGGTCTGAATCTACATTACATTTGAGTACCATCATAAGTACTAGCACACCAGATTTTTACAGGTTTGGAACAACTTGAGGGTGAGCAAATGACAGAATTTTCATTTTTGGGTGAACTATGCCTTTAATTATTTGTCCCTTTGTGGATTTGCCATAATATCCACATAATATCACACACACAAAAAGACATTTGTCTGCCACAAATGCACTATAAGAGATAGATTGAAAACTCCTTTCTGAAGTACTCCCTTGAAGACGGGAGCTATGAAAAATGCAATAAACTATAATATATAATATAGTAGACTATGTCTGACCGGGAGCATGCAAATGAAAGTGAATTGGAAAGACACCATCCCCACTGTGAAGCATGGTGATGGCAACATCATGCTGTGGGGATGCTTCTCTGCATCAAGCCCTGGAGTACTACTGAGTTTGATGGGCGAAATAAATGCAGCAAAAACACACAAAAATCCTGGAGGAAAACCTGATGGAGTCTGCAAGACACCTGCAACTTGGAAGATTTGTTTTCCAGTAAGAGAGTGACCCAAAGCACAAAGCCAATGTTACACTGGGATGGCTTAAAAACAACAATGTTAATATCCTGCATGCAGAGGCCAAATCCACAGTCCAGATCTCAAGCCAACTGAGTATTTATGAGTGGCCTTGAAAAAGCACGTCCACTCATGATCTCCATGCAAACCGACAGAGCTGGACTGGTTTTACAAAGAAGATCTGGGGGAAAATTACAATGGCCATACGTGCAAAGCAGATAGAGAGCTACATAAACTCAAAGATGATGTTCAGACTCTGGGTGTGATTCAAACCAAATTAACTGAATTCGAAAGTGGACTAAGATCTGCCCCCAAATCTCCTGTGAAAGGTCCTTAAAGGGGATGTCTAATGCTATTTCATGCATTCTGACTTATTAACAATGTTACAGAGTTGGATTCCCATGCTAAACATGGCAAATGTTTGAATTTTTTTTTTGGACGTATGACAGAATATTTCTGTGCTAAACATACTCCTTCGGGATTTTTTGGGGAAAACATTTCAGAATTGCTTGTATGGGCATTTCTCCCAGATGAGCATGTGCACACATCAACCAGAGTGAGAGCAAGCGCATGCCATGAGCTCCGTTCGGTTACGGGAGCCGTCGTCAGCGCTGTCATTTTGTTTTTAAACCATGAAATCGGCACTGTCACTAAAGAAGTGTGTTTTTGGCTGTGAGCGAAAGATAACCTTGTTCAGCTTCCCAATTAATCCAGCATTAAGGGAACAGCACGCGGTTTGTTTTTCGGGAGCAGCAGCGGAGTTGTGCAAGTGTGTTTGTTTGATCCCGGCATTTCGGTGACAAGTGTTTTCTAAACAAGGCACAGTTCCAAAGATGAAACGGCCCCAGTGATAAAAGATCCCGGTCAGTCGGAACCGCAGGCTGTAGTAGAACTGTAGTAAAACTGCATCAAATGTCTGTTTTGTTGGCAATCAGCACAGAAGAGCTGTCACTTTTTATTCGATATTTGAATATGCATTCGAACATGACATGAAATATCCGTAATCGAACTATAAATAAACTATCCGGTTTTTAAAGTTCCATGTAGCACAATGCTTTTACAGTCTATATTTGCGTTTAATCGGTTTAACAGTCCAATCCGAATTAAAATGCTCCATATAAACACCTCAATCGGAATAAAAATGCCCAAACCGAATTAAATTGTAATCGGTTTGAAAAGGGTGGGATTAACCTTTTTATGAACCAGTTAAACAAAGTAAACGACCAGACCCGATTACTTTTCAGTGTGCATCCTTATAAGACGTGATACACAGCACGCGTCGCGCCTTCACCACTGAAGAGCACGCGCCACGCTCACATTAGGCTATAATGTCGACAAGAGAGGAAAGTACATTTTTCTGAGGGGCCCTAATATAATGTAAACAAAACAAACATAGTGAATCAAAATGTATCCAGGGATAATGCCATGATGTATTGTGTGTGTGTGTGTGTGTGTGTGTGTGTGTGTGTGTGTGTGTGTGTGTGTGTGTGTGTGTGTGCCTGTTTATGTGGTTTATGAGGACACAAATTTGTATAACTACATGGGTATTACACTGGTATTACACTATAAATGTGGTTTATGAGGACATATCAAATGTCCCCATAATTCAAATGGCCTTAAAAACTTACTAAATGATGTTTTTTTGAGAAAGAAAAAATGCAGCATGTTTCCTGTGATGGGTAGGTTTAGGGGCAGGGGCAGTGTAAGGGGATAGAAAATACGGTTTGTACGGTATAAAAACCATTACGCCTATGGAGAGTCCCTGTAAACCACATAGACCAACATATGTGTGTGTGTGTGTGTGTGTGTGTGTGTGTGTGTGTGTGTGTGTGTGTGTGTTTGCGTGTCACAGGACAAAAATTTGTATAATGACATGGGTATGACATAGGTAATACAAGGTGAGGGTGAAATATGAAGACATTACCCATGTCCTCCCCGCACTTTTCAAAAGGCTTATAAATCATACAGAATTATGATTTTTGGGAAAGTAAAAATGCAGAATGTTTCCTGTGATGGGTAGGTTTAGGGGCAGGGGCAGTGTAGGGGGCTGGACCATGAAGCCTTTGAAATGTCCCCAGCCCACACAAAAAAAAACGTGTGTGTGTGTGTAGTTTTATAAATATGATAAAATAAAAAAAATCAGCCCCACTTTTACATTAGGTGGCCTTAAGTACTATGTACTTACATCAAAAAATAAGTACTATGTACTTAAATTGTATTGCAAAACACCTTTGCTGATATTGAGGTGGGATACGGGTAAAGTTAGGGACAGGTGTGGTGATAAGGGTCAGTTTAAGGGTAGGGTTAGGTGTAAGGGAAGTGCCAAATATGTAATTACAAATGTAATAATTACAGATATAATTACATGCAGGCATTTTTTTAAATGCAAGTACAATGTTAAAACATGCATGTACATAAGTGCATTTTATCAAATGATTAATTACAATGTTAGTACATAGTAGTTAAGGCCACCTAATATAAAGTGGGTCCCAAAACTCTTTGGAGATATGAAGGATGCAGGACTACTCTATCTGAAGATTAACATGAGATCGGCAGAAACAGATTGTGTGTGTTATGTAACCTTTCAAAATCAATGACTTCATTAGCATCCTGACAGCAAAAAGAATTTCTTAAAGTTTCTTACATGCTGCAGCAAGATGTAATACAGCAGCAAATGAAACATTCACCAGTCCATTACCACAGCCACTCTGCCCTAAGTCCAATACACCACATTCATAATTCACACTTTTATGCATTTTTCTTGTATAAGGTGTTGACAATTTTTTTTTTTTTTGTAGTACTCAGGTGAGCTTTTGCTGCACAGACATTTTAGTATACTGCAGTCTTGACACTCCTGTTTAATCAATGTACCTTTAACTATCTCAACCAGCCATGATGGTGATTATGGTGGTGATGACGGTGATTTACTAAAAATGATGACACAGAGAAAAAACATTCAATGTAAATGTGCCACTAGTTTGAGTAAATACAGACATGATTCATTCAAGAGGGCCTGCATTTAAATACTGTGAACTCTTTCTTAAGGATAAATGCCTCTCTGCACCAGAAACAAAATATAACTATAATGATATGAAAATGCAAATGTCACAAGACCTTTTTTAACAAATAGCCCAAATGCAGACACTGGCACTACATTCTTAAAGGGGTGATGAATTGAGAAATCAACTTTCCCTTGAGCATTTCATATATAAAAGGTCATGGTAATATAAGAATATCCTCTAAGTTACAGAGCTTAAAACGTCCTTGTTAGACAAAGAAAAGCTTTTATAGACACTAGGCTCAGTAAACGGTCGTGTACTTCATACTTACGTCACTGCGCAACGAAACACCGCTTCTAGAACGTGTAATTTAGTAGCCCGCCTACCGACTCATGGAGCTGTTCGGTCGACCACAAGCCAGCAGCAATAAACATGTGGAAGATAGCAAGCAAGATATTGTGGAAGAACACAGTCGCTGCATAAGCTTCCTTCGGATCATAATATTAGGATTGTGTGATACTTCATTTATTTTTAATGAAGTTCCAGCTCACGTGGGGAAGACAGTGGTGTTCACTTCAGTTCACTGCTGAATCATTTGTAAACAAATCTCCGGTCGATGCTGGATTTGGATCCGACAGGAATGCTGCAACACAGGTATGTGGGTAAAACGTGTTTTTATATGTAATAGTATTGCATTGTTATGGATCGTTTTGCTTATGTGTACGTATCTAACGGAGAATACATTTAGCACGCTAGACGGGCAAGGGTTCGCAAAGCCCATCAGGCCGATGAATCTCATTATATTCCGTTCTTGTTCTGCTATTCTCTCTCTCTGAAGGTAACATCTGAAGGGCGGAGCGCGGTGAACGTATGTGTGTGTGTGTGTGTGTGTGTGTGCTGTTCATGCTTATATCTTGCGGGCCATGTGTAATATAAAAATAATAGTCCAATCAATCGTGGGTCGATGAGAAATAAATCATTGTGTTTGTTTGATAAAGACATTTACGAACCCTGTGGTGGAGAGAATAATTCTGGTTGCCGCTTCTCCTTCGATCTCTCCTCTCTCATGTGAACTGACAGGGGAGCTGAAGCTCATTAAATATGCAAATCTTATCCAATCCTAGCCGTGGGCATTTACTTCCAAGTCTCCAGTACGTCACGCCCATCAAAACCCAGCGTTTTGGAGAGAGCCTCAAAACCAGTGTAGAAAATAGCCTATTACTTATTAGTTATGATGTTTTTGAATGTAAAAACCACACGGACATCATAAGTTGACCTCAGAGAACAGTATAAAAAAATTTAAAAAGCCAGTTCACAACACCTTTAAACAGTATGAAATGATGTCTTCACATGTGAAAGTGTGACATAAGGGGACAGTTCAGTCAAAAATTCTGTCATTATTTACTCAAACTCATATCACCCCAAACCCATGCCTGTCTTATGTGGAATTGATCTATCGCTATCAGCCCAATAAGAATATTTAGAGCTGATAAATAATGGTTTGTTTTGCACAGTTTGAATTGCTTGAAATAGGATTGGAATCGCTTTCCCAAAAATGAAAATACATGTAGTGAAAGTCTGTCATATAGGCTAAATAAAAAATATAACGACAACATCATAATTGTGTGCTTGGTACAGGGATTTCATTTAATTTAATTTAATCAATCAGGCTCTTAAAAAAGAAAAAAAATATTGGATTTAGATTTATTTCGATTTTATTGGCTATCAGCTTTCAAATATAAAGAATTATTAGTTATCAGTTTCAGCCAAAATGTTCATGTCTGTCTATCGCTAGAAAATATTTTTTTGAAAAATGTTTTTTATATATATATTTTTTTTAAATGTTTTTTATATATATATTTTTTTTACATATAAAAACTTGACCGTCATCTGAATAAGACAATATTCTGATTATGGTGTTTATGAGTTGGTTTTAGATTTTTCCATTCATACCCATGCAGTTAATTGCAGTTAATTATTAGTCATGCTATATGTGCAAATAGACGACGGTGGATACAAATTCTCCAGCAACGAGCCATCCCTGCCCCCGCGACAAACTCTGAGGTACTGGATGACAGTACAAAAAGGAAAGACTGGTGGGAAATAGGGCTGTCACTTTTTATTCGATATTCGAATATGCATTTCAAACATGACGTGAAATATCCGTAAACATACTACAAATAAACTCTCCAGTTTTTAAAGTGCCGTGATGTAGCGCATTTTTTACAGTCTATGGTTAGACAGTTTGCTTTTTATTTTATTGTTTGCCATCTCATCCAATAGAGGGTGCTCTAAATGAATCGTAGCGTATGCCCATGACCAAATCAAGCGAATAATAGCCAGTCTGTTTCGAAAATGGAAGATAACTCTCAGAACGGCCAGTCCGAGTGGACAATTACGACCCCAACCCATCTTTAAAGTAGTGTTGAAAAAAAATGTGGGGTTCTACACCGTAGATGGTAAAGTAACCATTAAAGATAAGACATTGATGTAAAAATACCTGTGTGCCAGACACGTCTGTGCGCTCCGAACAAGTTTTTTCCACCGCCGGGGAACATTGTCAATAAAACGAGAGCAACACTTGATCCAGATCAAGTTGATAGATTAGTGTTTCTAGCAAACAATATAAAGAAATGAATTAGGCTAGGTGCTGTTAAGTTATCACGTTATTGTTTGTGCTCATATATTCAAATACATTTCTTGATATTTGATATCCGTTTAAATTAGATTTTTCTCCGAATTGACAGCCCTACTGGGAATGAGTTGCTTGAAGCCAAGCCATGCTCTCGTTTGCCGTCAAATGGTCGACCACTGCTGTGTGTGTATGTCCTGTTGCAAAATGTGGCGAAAAACTTCATTACCACAACATTAACAGTGTGATTAAGGTGTGTACATCTCTATAATGCACTTTGATAATGTGAATAAAATAGAAATACTCCACATATTAATTCGATTTGTACTTCGAGTAAAACCGGATTAAAGGTGCAGTGTGTGAATTTTAGAAGCATCTAGCGGTGAGGTTGTGAATTGCAATCACCAACCGCTCACACCTCCCTTTTTGAACCAAACAGAGAAGCTACGGTGGCCGACACAGGACAATAATGTCGCCGTCGGAGAGTGCAGACAGGTGGCTAGCGCTCTGTAGAGCAGTTTGCCCGTTTAAGGCTTCTGTAGAAACATGACAGTGCAAAATGGTGATTTCAATGTAAGTGGACCTGCGGTGTATGTAGATTAAAATGGCTCATTCTAAGGTAATAAAAACATAATGGTTCATTATACAAGGTCTTTATACACCACTGAAAACATAGTTATGTATATATTATATTTACATCAATAGATCCTCAGAAATCCTACACACTGCACCTTTAAGGAAATCATAAATCGCTGTTTACATGGTAGTTTCTTAATCAGAGTAGTCTTAACCAGGTTAATATCGGAGTATTGTTGTCCATGTAAATGTACTGACTGTCACTTTTGACTAATGCATCCTACTCACCACAAAGATTTTGAACAGTCCTGTACATGTGTTCAGAATTTCAGCTATCTATGCATCTATAAGCAGTACACTTTTGTTGCATTTAGAGTGCATTTAGTTTGTTCAGGTGTAGAGAAAGGGGTAAAGTTTGTGCATGTATCTGAAACCACAAAAAGAAAAAGAGAATACTTGTATGCACTTCATAGCCTGTAAAATAAACAGGAAAGGATGAGGTTTCTGCCGTATGACCTCTTTGAAATATGCATATGTCAGATAATGGTGGAAATTCTGAATCTTGAGATCACAGCAAACCTTGTCCCCTTGAACAAATGGATGAATTGCTCATAAAATATGCACAACTCCACGTTCATGTGTTTACTTTGGCCACACGTCGCACCTTGCTGTGAAGCTCTGCGCTGTTACAACAAAGACATTTGTTCTGCATCTGCTCAGAACAATCCCAGTAATTGCAGTACCGTTTCCTCCACAGTTTTGATCCTTAATTGTGGAAAGCCGTGTATTTCTGACCACACACATCTTCATCGAGCACCGTGCAGATAGGTGAACGGTATCCTGCAAGTAATCACTACAAATTCACCGACCAAGAAGTTGAAGGAGAGTTTAAGATAGCAATCTTTTTCTGGCTAAGTTTGTGTGCATGGGATAAATGCTGTGTGTGTGCGAATGCAGTGATGTTGACATGGTTCTGATTGACCGGAAATGTTAAATAAGCATCTCTGCTATGAAAAGGGTCTCCCTCCCCCTCTCTCTCACCACATGCGAAACCACACAACGTCATGACAACTGCCAAAATAAACCTCAGCATCTTCCAAATGGAGAGTGCGTGTGTGCGCTTCCCTGCCGTGCAACACGTCCATGCAGCGGCGTATTTAATAACCTTTTGCAAATCTCTGAAAGAATGTGTTCAGTGACACCACAGAAATGAATTTCGGCTGCCAATAGCTACACCATAACCATCAGAAGATTTTCAGCAATCCCCTAAATTTCTCCCGAGAAGTTTTAAGTTTAAAGTCAAATATTTTGATGAGGAAAAAAATGTTACTTGAGCTGAAAAGGCTTTTCTCAACCCCTGTATTTAAGTTAACTCTTTCTAAGCATTTTAAAGCAATATGCCTATATTTTACGACGTAAAAATATCATGGCTATTCTTTTCAATAATGAAATCAAATGAGTACTGGAGTGTCAGACTCCCAAAAGGATGCAAAACACCATAAAAGTAGTCCATACAAATAACACACTATGTCCTGGTTTCACAGACAGGGTTTAGATTAAGCCAGGATTAGGCCTTAGTTCAATTAAGACATTTAAGAAGCTTTTATAAACATGCCTTAAAACATTACTGGTGTGCATCTTGAGACAAACCAATGGCAAAGACATATTTTAAAAGGTTTTTAAAAGTTGTTTATATGTTTATGTTGTGTTTTTATATGCTTTAAAGGTGCCCTAGAATGAAACATTGAATTAACCTTGCCATAGTGAAATAATGAGAGTTCAGGGACATCACATACTGTGAGTCTCAAACACCATTGCCTCCTCCTACATATGCAAATCTCGTGCATGAAAAACACCACAGAAAAATAAATGATCCTCAACATAACACTAACCGTGACGCAATCGCTGGGGATCATTTATATGCACGCCCCCAACATTTGCATCTGTCCAAACATGTTCAATGTCAGGTGGAACTGACGGAGCCGAATCATCGGGACTGCAGATAAACAAGCGACACTCGAGAATAGCAAAAACGGCAGCTTTCATGGACACACGTCATGATCCAGGCTGTGCAGAGGACGTGAGGACTTTTCCACAGATTAAAAATGTCAACAGTGAACTACTCCTTTAAGGCATGACCAAAGTTTTTTTCACAGGAAAAAAACATAAAAATGTGTAATTTTGGTGATCAAAGATGAGTAAGGGATAAGGGATCAAATTATTGATTACAGGGGAAATTTAATGACAGAAAGCAGCTTGCACTGACATAAGACGGCACAAACGTGAATTTTAATTTGGGACAATAGGCTTAGCCTTGTCTGTGAAACCAGCCATTCCAAGTCTTCTTAAGCCATGCAACCCCTTTTTGTAAAAAACCTAATTTACCCACTGTCAATAAAAGTATGTCTTTTGAAAGCATGCCTGTACACCACACTTTATTTGAAGATCTGTAACAAATCTCTAATTTACTAACTCAACAAATAGAAATAGATAAGCTTATTTGTGCAAACAATAAAACCTCATCGTGTCCTGGTAAATAAATATATGTACTCGTCTAGCTAAATACTGCACAAAAACACATGTCAAATGTTGTACGGTATGTAAGAGACTTGCTTGTATGTTACGATTTCCATAACATCTGATGGAATCTTACTGTAGAGCTTTTGCGATTTCACTTCATCACCAGTGCCAATTCTCAACACACACACACACACACACACACACACACACACACACACACACACACACACACACACACACACAGAAAAACAGCTACTGTTTATGATTTTAACAAATTTCACGAGACAATTTTCCTGACACTGCTTTTAATTTAGCAATCCTTGCAATTAAAAATAAGATGATGTTCCACTGTAATACCAGGGGCAAATTTTAAATCTTGTCTAGAATGACAAGAATGATTTTCTTAACCAAGAAAATATTTTTCTAACATTTGGAAGCCAACAGCAGAGATTTACTAGTTTGAAATGCCACTGGTCATGCATATATATGTAAACAAACAACCACAAACAAAATGTACATATGATTGACCAACTCTTATGTTTCTAGATTAATAAGGCCTGTTTCACACTGCATGTGAAAGAATCACAAACTTTATTATAGATTACAAATTTCACACTGCCTGCTCAAGCACAGTGGTACTGCATATCAGAAGTGTAGGTGTGAAGGGCGTTTCAGCTCTG
Source organism: Pseudorasbora parva (assembly GCF_024679245.1). NCBI lineage: Eukaryota > Metazoa > Chordata > Actinopteri > Cypriniformes > Gobionidae > Pseudorasbora > Pseudorasbora parva. The sequence goes on along the minus strand of NC_090192.1, from coordinate 26,007,061 downwards.
AGCTTATATTTGACGTGTGTAGAAAAATGAACTTTAAAAAAGGCTTTGAAAGTGTACTGACGCTATTTATCAACACAGCACTGACTGCAATATAGGCTTTTATGAAGCAACATAATAATTATGCACATTAAGTAAAATGCTCACATTTTGTTTGAAATAAAAACAATCGGATCAATGCAGGTTGCATTCTGTGACAGGCACAAACAGCACCTTTTTTTCTTTCTTTTTTTTACATATACTGTCGGTGTGAAAGCGGATGCAGTGACAGTGTTGCTTCACAATCAGTGTAAAACAGGCCTTTCAAATTCATTTCAGCGCAAGCAATGTAAAAAACCACAATATGAGTAAACAGGACTTATAGCAGCTCATTTTACAGGCCGGCCTATGCTACTTACAAACTGGTAGCTGAGGTCAGACACTTACACAAGATATTACATTTCCCAAAGTCTCATAATGCATTAGGTAAGTAACATACACACCAAAAGCAAATATTACAACTTCTACCTTCTAAATCTAAACCATGCAAAAAGTGGGTGTAACATATAATGCAAACAACAACAATCACAATAACATGCAGTTACATCATCAACACACAAATCTAGCTAATACTTCACTCACAGCTAAGTTTATAGAAAGCAAGATATTTCAAGAAATTTGCAACATTTTCCAATCCCTGCTATTACCATTTCTACTCGTTCCAAACCATTATTACTAACAAGCTTCTGAGGAAAATGTTACTATATCAATACAGGTGAATGTCAACACTGATAGCACCTGTTGACAGCCATGAATGTGAGAACTATTCCAAAGTCTGCGCAGAAACTAACATTCTGGCAAATTTTAGTCCCACGTAAGTTACTCATTTAAAAGATGTACACAATTGTATGCCACGAGATAATTAAATAACGAAGAAAACATCTCAATGCAATTAAAGCGAAACACAATGTCTCTGCCATCACACCGCACGCAGTCTTGCTTGTACATTGAACTTATATCGATGTAACGTTATCGAAGCTATTACTATTCTATTAATACAAAATGCCACTTTTAAGCCAGTATGACATAAAACTGTATTCACTGTGCACAGAAATAGGAATCCTTTCGTGTGGATATGAACTTTGCAATGTTTCTAGGAAGGTTTTGTTGCCGTTTCTGTGCTAAATATTTGTTTATATGCAGTTTGATGCTCAGTGTTGTGTTTTATTCTGCATAAACACATCTTTGAAGGCCCTGGCCTGTGATCGCACAGTGAATCCTATTGGCTGAAAATAAAAAGTCGTAACACGACTGCACAGTGAGCCCATTGGGCTCCTCTTTGCTGCACGAAATAACGGAAATAACGGAACATCTTGTGCCTCACCTTCCAGAAATGTCCTCCGGCTCGATCAGAGGACTCTTGGTTAATTTGGAGCATGAGCCACATTAATTAGGTGAGTAGAGCGACACATCTTCATAACTGTTTCTCCACAGCCATTTTTGGGCGAGACCTCGAATCCTAAACGGTGGCTGTTTATTAAGTGGACGTGAGGGATATTTATGTTAAACATAATACAATGCATTTGATGTTATACTTTTTAATCACTAAACAAATATTATTTCTCGAAAAGCGTAATTTTTAAGAAAAACGACGTTTAAATTTCCTCACCAGACATTACAAAGTTCCACATCAACCCCCTTTAAGAACAAAATGGTACAGCTCATGCAACACCGGTTTGCTTCTGTGAATGCAGCCAATCAGACACGAAGAAAATATCCCTCACCAATCAGAGCACCGCCTACTCTATGACGAGCGTACAGCTGACATTTTTTATAAAATTCAAGGAACTGCGGGAAATCTAAGGCAGACGAGCCAGTTGAACGGGGGTTATGCTGTAATCTTCTTCGTGCATGTAAAAGGTTATTGTACCCAAACAATACTAATTCAGTAAAACTAGTAGACAGAAGACTAGAAGGCATTAGAATTTCAAGGCGACTTACAACATTTGCTTATTGTTTACCGTTTACTTTACGACCGTTGCTTACATAGGCTATTTAAATACACTTTAATTGAACTAGAAAGTGGATAAAGGAGATTGAAGCTCATGAGAGAGTGAAAGTGAAGACGCACATAAAAAGACTACAGGTAAACAAAAGACAAGTGACATATTTATCAGTCTCACTTCATCAGCTCTCCTCTCTCTGTGGTGTGTGTGGTAAACCGAATGTATTGCTCACTTTGTATGCAGACTAGGTAAAGGAACTTTAGGAAACTCAAGTAAAGGAACTCAAAAATATAATCTGTTGCTATTCCACTTATTTAAATGTTTAAGTAATTGTTTGTTATTATATTTCATTTTATTGTTTCTTTATAGCAGCAATTTGAATGAAAGTGTTACATTCCTAAATTAACATGAATTTTGTTAGTATTCAGTTTGTCTCCCTTTTGCTTTAATAACCAGTGTTGGGGTAACATAATACAAGTAATAAGATTACTTTTTTCCCAGTAACTAGTAAAGTAAAACATTACTTTTAAATTTATAACAATCATCATTATGTTGAGAGAAATCATGAGGTGCAGAGTCGTTTTGTGCTCTGTGTAAACGTGATGGTTATTGTAGTTCTAGACTAAATCTGAGCATGCACTGGCACAAAAAAATATTCAGAATTCCTCAAAATGAATATGAAGAGTAAAATTAAAACTCTGAATATTATGCAAACCTGCAGTAATTCAATATTATTGCATATGGTGTAATATGCATATTAAATATTTTACACAAACCAGCTTCGTCTCTCCATACTGCCATGATGAATCCAATCTTTAAGCACCTGGGTGAAATTATTTGAATGCTGCCAATCCACAATCTGATTTCTGACTGGTGATGCAGTCTGAATCATAATCACCATGTTCATTCATTGGCCAGAGGAAAACTGAAACTGGTTTTCAAAACTGTTTTTTTTCTCCATTCTGTCATCTGATGAGAGTTTGAGTTCCTTGCCACTGTCACCTCTATGGGGACACTTAATATTCAACAATATTATTGATGTGACTGCACTGACACTTGGATGAGAACTGAACTGAGCTGGACAATGACATTACTGTTTTCTCCAGAACTTCGTTATAGATGAAATCAACTTATTTAATAATTGATAATCTTTACAGGGGAACAATAACACTGTTAACACAATAACACTGTTTTCTTGTTTAACAGCTTAAATGAACTGTTTGCATCATTGAATCATTTTCCTGTTATCACTGTAAAGCTGCTTTGAAACATTCTGTATAAATCGCTATCTAAATAAAGGGTGATTTGACTGTTTAATCTTGCTTTATTAAAGGGGTGGTTGCATGCGATTTTACTCTTTTTTTTAACTTTAGTTAGTGTGTAATGTTGCTGCTTGAGCATAAATAGTATCTGCAAAGTTACAGCGCTGAAAGTTGCGAATGGAGATATTGTCTTTTAAAGTAGTGGCAGGTTGTTGCCTACAAAAACCACCTGTTTGGACTACAACGAGCTTCTTCCTGGGTTGGTGACATCATAAACCCTTCCTATTCACATAAACATTGCCCCAGATGTGACTTTTGCCCGTAATGGTAAGGGGCGTGGTGTTTCCGGCAGCCTGTGCTTGGCGCTTCAGCCAATAAAAATACATGAAACTACATTTGCCCATCTAACCAATCTAAGACCATTGCGTTTTTCGGAGGGATGGGCTTCATAGAAGCAGAAAGCAAACTACAAAGGACAATGGAGACAGCGGTGCGGAATAAAGGTAAAATATAAGAAAAATATGGCGTTTAAAAAAAAAAAGTATTAAGACATGTTATACTGCGCCCCATCAACACAACCAAGCCTAGAAAAAAAACCCAGAACCACCCCTTTAAGCAATGTTTTTGCTGCTGACCTTCGATAATCCAATTCAACCATTCATGCATACATAACATCACATTTTTTTGGTTTTATTGCTGAAGAATGTTGAACTTCTGCCTTTCTTCTGCAGTTCAGAATGGCAGTTTGAGTTGTGAACTCTACTTTGCAGATATTAATTTGCATTTCATTCAACCGGAGGCTTACCCGTTTCACTTTTGGTGTAAAAGGGCCTTTAAATTTGCCAAAAATATAACAAAAGTTTTTAATTGAAATCAAACAAGCCTTCCCAGCCCAGATGAGAAAAATTAACACAAAAGTAACAACGCATTATTTCCAAAGGGATTCACAGAATTTGTGGACCAAACAGCTATCTTGGTTTCTGACCAAAATGGTTTTGGAGGACCAAAATCAGTGACCAAAGCTGATGTTTAATTAACCTTTCACCAATGGCACCTTTACTAAGTTTCTTACCATTCCCATGAAGAGATGAAATCTCAACTTTAAAATTCTACGTTTAACTTTATGAAATTCAATCAATAAATTGTCATTTTGGAGCTCATTAATATGGCGTGACAACAGATTGCTGTAGCGCAGTTCAAGCAGAAGCTCAGATCAAGCGTGCGTAAACAAATCATCTCATCTATAGCATGAAATAAATGTGAACACCAGAAGGTAAGGTGAAAGATACATTAAAACTTACCTAAATTATTTACTTTCATGTGAGAATCACTCAATTCGGGTTTCAACTGGGGAAAGGCGTCAGTAAAACAGCTTGTAAGCTATAAACCCCTGGTTTTAAGCCTCCCAGACTAAAATGCATGTTTGATCCGTTTTAGCTCAAAGCCCTGACATTCCTCAAAATATAGATACACCCGTTATGTATTTTTCAAAGGCATGTTTTTAAAAGCTATTTAAATGTCTTAATTGAAGGCCTGATCCTCACTTTGTGATACCAGGTCAATGTTACTTATTTAAGAAAATATTATATATTAAATATTTTACTGAACCTGTTAATGGCTTCATTAATTAATACATCTGTCACGAAAACAAGTTATTACAGTTTATTGTTTATTGTTAAATGTTTATATCACCCGAAAAAATATTCTGTGATTTAAAAAAGTTAAAACCGTTTTAGCTATTTCAGTGTTAAGTATTAAATAAGTTTAATTAATTGATTAATTTATTTATTTATTTTGTTTTTGGCAAAGTGCACCCTAAATTTTCAGTTTCCGCCCTGAATTTAATTTCTTTGCATCCTTTTCCATATACAGTGCACAAAGGAGAGGTGCACAATATTGTAATGCATTACTTTTAAAAGTACTTTCAACTGTTAATAACATCAACACTTTTGCTATTTTTAAGAAATAGTGCAGAATCTTTCTATTTTTTAAATTCATTTATGCCTTTTTTTAATACTAAAACTTAAATTTTCCAGATTTTAAATCACATTTTGATTCAGGTTTTCAATGTGCTATTAAAACATGACCCCATATGCTCTCTTTGTTTTTCTCTTTCCCGAACGTTACTTTTCAAGATTAATACACAGACTTCAATCATGATAAAGCTAACAGTCCCAAATATTCCACATGTTTTTGTTTATCTACCAGTTAGAACTCCAGCCATCATTTGAGTTTACAAAATTGATAAGTTATCTGAAGCTAAATAATCTAGAAACATTCAGGCAGGTGTGTTGAGGCATATATATATATATATATATAAACACCCCTGGTAAAAGGAAGCATTGGGAGATCTTCTCAGCTCATCAAATATTAGGGTATAACAATCCAAGTTGTGGAGACACTGGTACCTTTTTTAACACTTTCATTTGTATAATTTTCTGTTTCTTTAGGTTTTTTTTGTTGTATGTTGTTTCATTTATGCATTGTGTTGTTTTTTATTTTGACCTAATAACCTAATTTGTCTGCAATAACGTTTCATGATAATGATAGAAAGAGAGGAACACAGAGAAACCCCTCCAACTAGAACTCAAACTTGAGTGATCCAAGTGGGCTAAAAGCACTTCCCACAAGTCTGTGACAATGACTCAACAAGTAATCTTTCACCAGACATAAACACTGATGTGGTCTATTTGAAAACAACAACAAAAAATGAATATTTCAATAAATTACAAATTGTGATTGTGATTTCAAAATGTCCTCTTTTAGATTTACATTTTAAATCTAGACCATTGTTTTTGGAGTGGCTCACAGAAACAACCTTTTTCCCTTTTTAAATGCGGCAGGTTAGTTCACTTACAGTATGTGCGTACAAAAATTGGCCTGGCAAAACACATTAAGAGAAAGTTTCTTCAAATTAGTGTTAACCATGTCTTTTTTATGGGTAACTTTATGGGTAACACTTTAGAATAATGGTCCGTTATTAATACATAACTATGCAGGAAGTAATGCAGGACTAATAAGTAGCACTACATTAACACTTCAGCTACTATTAACTAATATAGAAACAAGCTTGTGATCGGGTTGCATTCAGGACTAAGATAGTTCCTTATTAGGTAATTAATAGTACTGAATGGGACTGGCGTCACTAATAACTAATAGGTAACAAGGAAAAATTATAAAGAATTACTAATTAATTACTAATTACAACATTAACATGTCTGAGATGTGAGAAATTGTCTTTTTTTTACTCTCAATGTGGTCATAAAATGCATCACTAATTACTTAAAGGGTTAGTTCACCCAAAAACAAAATTGATGTTATTAATGACTCACCCTAATGTCGCTCCACACCCGTAAGACCTCCGTTCAGGTTCAAACAGCCATGAATTAGTGAATCAATCAATGATTCGGATCGACTGATTCATGGCCGCTTGAATCTTTATTTGAGGAAGAGAAGACAATGCTGAATAAAGTCATAGTTTTTTATATTTTTGGACCAAAATGTATTTTCGATGCTTCAAGAGACGAACTGATGTCACATATGGACTACTTTGATGATGTTTTTATTAGCTTTCTGGACAGTAAAGTGTGCATAGGCTGCATAGCTCTGGGACTAAAATATAAAATATCTTAAACTGTGTTCCGATGATGAACGGAGGTCTTACAGGTGTGGAACAACATTAGGGTGAGTCATTAATGACATCAATTTAATTTGTGTGAACTAACCCGTCATTATGCAGGAACTTCTAGTGATCTTGACCATTAATTTAAAGTGGAAAACATTGTTAGATCACTAGTAGTTCTTAAAAATTGTCTTTTGTTCTGAATAAAGTAATAAAGTGTATCATTATTTACTTAAGTATCACTCTTCGAGGACTACTGGTGATCTGGACCATTATTTTAAAGTGAAAAAACATATTTTCCATTTTAAAATAATGGTCCAGATCACTAGTAGCTCCTGCATAATGACTACACTTCAGTAATTAGTGATACATTTTATGACTTTATTCAGAGTAAAGAATATGATTAATTACATGTCAGACACACAATAATGTGATAATTGGTCAGTTAGTGAGTTATTAATGAGGCTAATCTCAGTCAGTAATTATTGATTACTTAATAAGGAACTATCTCCTAAATTTGATGTTACTTACTGATTAGTTCAGCTTGTTTCTATATTAGTTAATAGTAGCTGAAGTGTTAGTGCTACTTATTAGTCCTGTATTACTTCCTGCATATCTATTAAAGGACAACTCCGGTGAGAAATTAACCTAGGGGCAGGGGCGTGGGACTGGGGGGATAAAGGGTACTGAGTAACCAGGGCCCGAGGCAGGGAAGTCCGTTTTCTATACATACACATACATGGTACGGGGGCCCAGCAAGATGGTTTGTACCCAGGGCCCAAAATTTGGTGCTACGCCACTGCCTAGGGGTAATTAACAGATGGTTACCGAGTAGATCGTTCTCTGGGATGCGTTTTCATGGAAATCGAATGTAAAGAGTTTTATCTCTAAAAACAGATTAGCTTATAACGCTTGTCTATGGGGCACAGGGTAGTGAAATTAAATCGCTAGTTAACATCACTAACAAGGCTCAAAATAGCCTCACACTAACACAGTAGCATAATGAGGGTCTCTACATGCAAACCGAAGCACTGAGAACATTGTAAGTGTACAAACAGTTTAATAAGAATACTTTATAAACACAGCGCATTACGCGTTCACGGACAGGCGGCATCTTGGAAAACAGTCTCGACTCGTCGAGCCACGAACGCTGTGCTAAGTGATGAACTGTGACTTGGAATCTCACATGGTCCGTTGTTTCCGGAAGAAAACACTGAACGTAACAGAGAAAATAAATAAATAAAAATAAAAATGTCTATCACATTTTACAAACTTAATTCCTATCGACCAGCTCTCTTAGAACAGCGCTCGTGGATCAATTTGTCGAGACTGTTTTCCAAGATGGCGCCTGTCCGTGAACGCGTAATGCGCTGTCTTTATAAAGTATCTTCTTATTAAACTGTTTGTACACTTACAATGTTCTCAATGCTTCGGTTTGCATGTAGGGACCCTCATTATGCCACTGTGTTAGTGTGAGGCTATTTTTAGCCTTGTTAGTGGTATTAACTAGTGATTTAATTTCACTACCCTGTGCCCCCTAGACAAGCGCTATAAGCTAATCTGTTTTTAGAGATAAAACTCTTTACATTCGATTTCCATGAAAACGCATCCCAGAGAACGATCTACTCGGTAACCATCTGTTAATTACCCCTATAGGTTCATTTTTCACCGGAGTTGTCCTTTAATAACGGACCATTATTGTCTAGCTAACACATGTATCCTAAACAATTACATAAGCAATAGGAACTCTTGTCTTGTGTTTTTTTTTAGTTATACTGTACTTTTACTTAATAAACTTCATACAACTGTAATTTCAACGGTTACCTTCATCATTCTTAACATCAGTATGAGGGAATCCGAGTTCAGTGGTTAAAGGCTTAGGGTGGACTATAAACACTGAGATAATCGATAGCACTCATTCTGTTCTATACAATGAACTCTCCCTCCCTCATTTATTCTATCTCTTTCTCCTTTTTAAGATAGTTATTAAATAGCAAAATTAAGCACTTGTGCAGTCTGTTTACAAAAAGAAAAAGCAGCGGTAAGAAGTCAGATGAAAAGAAAATGTTGCCGCAAGTTAGTAGTTTGTTTACAGGCCTTTTCCCTCCTCACTTGTCTCAGGCATATTTGTAATAGTTTATGTCTGTACTGTAACAGGAGCCATTTGAATGTTTTTGCCTGTTAAATCTGTCATGGACTCATGGTCATTAGAGAGGCAGAGAAAAGGTGAGTCAATGAATTGTTCCACTGGGGCCAGTAAGCACGATGACCCGGCTGTTCATCAGCCGCATAAAACCGAAAGCTTATGGGATTCTTTTCACTCAGGTCGATTTCAAGGAAACTTGTGATTTGGCTTCTTCTGAAATTCTCTAAATGGCACATTGAAAGTGGTAGTAGAGAGCTTCCTCAAATAGTTTTTTTTATGCCTCTAACTTTGTCCTCTGCAGTAATAGAAGTACACCTGACTTTTTAGTTGTATCACCAACCATGTTTTATATTTATAAAAACATATATTTGGAAGTTTTGTCCTTAGCACCCACAGAGGTGACTCTGGGTCCATGATATGGGCTATAGTCGAATGGAGTGAAAAAGGCAGTTCATTTCATTTCTCCTTCATTTCTTTTCTTTCTCTCTGAACACAAAGTTATTATGGGTTGATAGGCTAAATCTTTGGACCTGCATGTCCTGCCATTTTTGAACGTGTGTGTGTGTGTGTGTGTGTGTGTGTGTGTGTGTGTGTGTGTGTGTGTGTGTGTGTGTGTGTGTGTGTGTGTGTGTGTGTGTGTGTGTGTGTGTGTGTGTGTGTGTGTGTGTGTGTGTGTGGTCCTGGTAAACCCTATTTTATGGGGACAAAAGATGGCAATATCTGAAATCCTTATCCTCGTGGGGACATATTAATGGTCCCCATGAGGAAAACAGCTTATACTAAGTGTTGTTTTTTGAAAATGTAAAAGAACAGAATGTTTCCTGTGATGGTTAGGGGATAATATATACAGTTTGTGCAGTATAAAAAGGGGTAAACAGAGGATAAGAACAGAGGTTCTCTGCCTCTTCAGCTACTCTAAAATATCTTTCTCAAAAGACCTTTCCTTCAAGGTATCCCATCTATTAATTCATATTCCTTTTCAATATCCCTTAATATTAACCTTTGGTCAAGACTATAATAAGTAGCCAATGTGTACTCTGTTCAAGTTTACCAAACATCTCAGACTGTGTCTTCTGAAGAATATAGGAAATAATTCACCTACCATTGGGCAGGGTTCTTTTTTTTTTTTTTTTGTCAGCATAAAAGAACAGATGAGGCAATATTTTTTTGTGGTTATGTAATGCTGTCGGATATGACAGTCGTCTTAGATTAATACTGCCAAACAAGCAAAAAGCAAAGCTTCAAGTGAGGAAATTAGCTCTCTGCAGCCAGTAACGATTCATTTATTTATAATCATGTTTACTGAGATCATGTCAGTACTATCCAATAGGTCATGTGATCTGGTGGCCACCATGAGATGACCTACTCCATGTAAAATAAAATGGTTTAAAGAGGCTATATAATTTGACTAGAGACTATTATATTTTAATGAGGAAATATAAACAGAGTACATCACAAAAAAAATATTATTGAATAGAAATTAGCATCATGCTAATATGCCAAATCTATCCACAAAATGGCAGGAATTCTGAATGACTAAATACCTGCTTGCTAAACATGGAAACCTCTAACCACTAATGCGGAGGGAACAGACTGAATCAGTGGAAAACAAAACTTTGGAAAGTAATGAGGATGTCCAAATGACTTCTTTGGAAAAAGTGGAAAAAATTTGATGAAAGCACCTGGATAACAATTGTTTCTCTCTATTGGTTTCTCTTTTTATTCGTCCTTTTCTCTCAGGTGTGTTCACATCTGCTCCTAGAAGTGGAGGATTGTTTGATATGCAGAGCCTGAAGTATGTATGTGTGTGTGAGTGTGGGAAGCACATGATTCTCAGACATGCCAGCAAAATGAGCAGAAGAAAGATCTTGGTGTTCCAACATACACAAAATAAATTTTAGCTGTGGTTGTGAGGTGAATTTTTGACGGAACATTTGGAATGGATCTCCACTAATCTGCGTGACAGACTTAGCTCACCCGTACAACCTGGATGATCCAGAAAAAAATCCTGTCTCGTACACACACACTCATTTTTTCCCATAAAAGACTACTGGGCACTCAGATGTTTGCTATTACTCACTACTTTTAAGTCACATATTTTACAATGAACTAAATATTTAAAAGTACATGAAACATATCTGTTTACACATCTTTGTCATTTTCAGTTAAGCAGTGAACGTTTTATATAAGTTTTGAAATATAGACTTTAATATGCTTACAGAAAAACTTTTTAATCGGTTTGCCTTCTATTGTATTTGTCTGTAGATAACATATTCTACATTAGACTACATGAAGTTTACAAATTGTGTTTTAGGCGAATGTGCTGGCTTACTGGATGTTTTGTTTTGGGTGTGGCCAAATTCTCCTGGTCGTCAGAGCTGCAGTCCTGTCCAGGGACACTCCAGAGAAGAGGAAGTGAGATCATAATGACCTTGTTCTTGGGAAGGGGGTGCATAGTGTGATTGACATCTCAATCTTGCCTTCAAAACATTCCATTGTAGGGCCCTTGAGTTTTTTCCTGGGCTCTTGAATAGTTTTGTCGTCATGGCATTCGTGTTTGCATTTTCCATGAGCGGCAGTAACTTCAGCACACTAGAGCTTATGAAACAATGTAAACTCAGAATTTTTTTGTTTTTTGCTTTGGATTTTTTTGGGGATCATGTCACAAACAATCTACTAGGTTTCTGGCCACAGAACTGTATAGGACTCAGATATAACTTTTGACTCTCACATTTTTTTGTACAGATGTTTCTGCCGTACTTAGCTCACAGGGGAGACATCTTTCATCCGTATGCACTTTATGTCCAAAGTTTATAGAACATGAAATCAAAATGGTTTGATTTGTTTTGTGGACATTAGTCCATGTCATATTCTACTTCTAGTCTTATACTACTTCTAAAAGCTGACAACTATTTGTTCTGGAACACAGACCAGAAATATTGATAACTCATCTTGCACTCATACGTTTTTGCATATAATACAATAAAATAGAATGAAACTGTCCCTCATCCTAAAGGTAAAAGGCCATTGTCTATTATCAATAGTGTAGTGATGTATGAAGCACAGCTTACACAGAATTTACTTTTTGTAGGTCAACATGGTAAAGCCAAATGACCAGCTTTAACCTTAACTCTGAGAGCACAAATCTTGACCTCACGTAAAAAAATCCCAATCATATGGATTCCATATTAAAATGACTAGATTTTGCTTGTGAAAATTGGCCAAACAATCAAAAATGTTTCTTAAAGGAATAGTTCATCCAAAAATACAATTTTTAAGTTTATCTTCTTACCCCCAGGGCATCCAAGATATAGGTGTTTGTTTCTTCACTAATGTAGAACACAAATGAAGATTTTTAATTACTTCCATCGAGTAAGGTCAAAAACCCAGCGCGATCATACACTGAAAAAAAAGGTGTGTTGGATTTGCATTATTTAATTGTGTACATCGGTCCCACATGAATCAATTGCATTAAACAAACATCATTTGTTCATGTAACATCTTGGAACGAATACATTTTAAGTGACTCAATTAAGTAGTTTCAAAGTGAATTTTATATAGCTCCCTGTCATGATCCAGACATTCAATTTAGTACATTCATTCATCCACTTCAATTTCATATACTTTATTACACAACTGAATTATAATAGCCTACTGTAATACACTAGTTGACAAAGATTAGCTAGCAATAGCACACATTAACATCTTAAATGCTGAGCATTAAAAGCTCCTTCACAAAAGCCATTATGACAGTAGTTGTTATAGTCCACAGCCTAAGCAAGTGCTCCACTCTTCTCCACAATGGTAACCCATGCACAATAATTTAAATTGTTCTAATAATTCCAACATAATTGAATATTAAACTCTATTAACACAATCAAATCTCCCCCTTTCTCATCTTGCTCAAAAATACATTTAGAAAAAAAAACATAAAATAACATTTACTTTATCTCTAATTTGAAAAGCATACTGGGAACTATAACAAGTCCTGCTCATCAGTTAATGCAACACAAATCATTCATGTAAGACAACACGGATTAAGTTTGACTTATATTTGACTTATATTTAAGTGGATTAAACACAATCAAATTAAGTTTCGACAAAAGCAAATTGTATTGCTTTATTTCATTTTAACTAAGCAATTTGAACAAGCAGTAAAAATTTTTTTTTTTTTGCAGTATAGATATATATAGATTCCTCATTAGTGTATGTGCAGATTGGTCGAATGAGGCATCTATGCAAATTTACATCTATGATCGCGCCGGGTAAAGGCATGGGGATACTATGATGAGGTTCGTCTGATATGAGGTAAAAAAAAATAACACAAATACTGTTGGGTTTCTCGCAGAAACCCACCGTTTTGTGTCTTAAGACATCAATGTATCGCCACAAGCCACAGGGTTTAATATGGATTCGTATGTCTATGTGTTTTTTACTCTCATAGCGGCTCTCCTAGAAAACACCCCATTGACATGCATCATACGAGCAACAGTTGGGGTTAAAAATCTTTATTTGTGTTCTACTGAAGAAACAAACACACCTATCTTGGATTACCTAGGGGTAAGAAGATAAACATCAATTTTTCATTTTTGGGTGAACTATCCCTTTATAACAACTTGTAACTGACTAGCAATAGCAAATGGTGCTTCTAACATAATTCTAAAAATGTTTTTTTTTTTTTTTTTTTTTTTTTAAAGGGGGGCCAGTCAGCCCTTAAAAAACCTAAATGTCCTGTTTCATGTACACACAACACAATGCACATCAAGCCATTTCATGGGGTCTTCAAATCATTTTAGTTTCTGGCAAATGCCCATTTGAGTTACCTTGATCCTTGATGGTCTGTCCCTATAGTTTAAGATTATTACATTTTTGTTTGTTTACTGTCATTCTGTAATGGAAGATGGCTAATGCCTCATGCTGAACACTGTCCCAAGGGTTGTTTGAGTTTCTCATCCATCATGATCACCATATTTTCTTCTTTCTTTCTTTCTTTCTTTCTTTCTTTCTTTCTTTCTTTCTTTCTTTCTTTCTTTCTTTCTTTCTTTCTTTCTTTCTTTCTTTCTATCTTTCTTTCTTTCTTACCTGTCAGTCTCTGCAATAATCCTGTTTGTTTTTCACTCTATCTTTCTCTGTTTCTGCTGTTGTACTTGCCACCTGTGTTTCTCTTTCATTCCTCTCGCTTTCTGTTCCTCTCCTCTGTTCGCGCCACTTTAAATCATCCATTTCTTCAACGTGTCTGTGTGTCAAATGAGCCTTACACAAATAACTTTTCGCTGATTTTACCTCCCTCTTTCTTTTATGTACGTTTTCCTGTTTCTTTAGCAGTCCTTTGCATTTCCATTTCTCTTCCTTCCTTTTTCTCTCTCTCTCAATCCTTTAACCCCCCCAACACACATATACAAACCATCTTCTCCCTTCCCCCACACAGCTGGCGCCCTGAGCTGTTAGTCCAGATGGTTAGGAGGGGAGGCAGGGGCTTGTTCTCCACGTAGCCCCACAGCAGGCTCTCTGTCCTGGGCAGCTCTGATTCAGCTCCCCCCTGGACCAACTGGAACTACCCCCCCCCCCCCCCCCCCAACAGCACTGCCAGCATTAATCTCCTAAATGATCCCGCCAGGAGGAGGATCAATACTCATTTACAGAGACGCGGCCTGATCCCTTAATGTAGAGCAGTGAGGATAGCTTTCTATCCCCCCCCCCACTCATGTTGCTGTCTCTCTCATCTTGTCTCTTCTTTTTCACTCTTTCTTCCTGTCTTCATGCCCCATTCATTCTTTTTCTGTTTAGCACAGTGAAAGGAAAAGGTAAACGAGACTGGAATAGGCAACAGGTGAAGAAATGGACGTACAGTGGAAAAATGACATGCAGTATGAGGTCAGTTACTTTAAACCTCCGCTGATGAAGTCACCACTCTGCTTCCGTTAAACTACCACCCTCACTATGCCCAGTGGATTAAAACCAGCAGCTCTTTGATGGCAGATATTGTTGGGTTTTAATTTGGTCCAGCTGGGTGGTCCCGTCACCAGTAACTGGGAATAGGGGCTACTGGCATTCAGACTGCTATTTTAATAGCAGTGAGCGCTATTATGCAGTTTTAATATTTGCAGTAGCATTATTTTTATTCTTTGTTTTCCATCGTTGCGAGAAAATATGACTTCATGTCGAAATGGCAGCATCCAAGGAAAATGGGAATAGACCGGACTTTCCACAGAATAATGGCCTGTCTTTTTCCAGTCGGTTAGCACCAGCAGAGAGAGAGCGCGTGTGTGGTTTTCAAAACGCCTCATCATTGATCTCTGATGAAGCCTGCCCTTCACTGCAATGCTTTTCTTCTTTTTCTTTTCCCTCTAGCCAGGGAACGTCTGTTTTTCACCTTCACACTGTCTCTGGGCTCGCCCGCCATCCCGCCTGCTGGACCATAGTGGCACCTGGAGCCAACTCAGCTGGACAGCTGCTCTGGTCGCTGGTACATGTGGAGAATTTAACTGGTGCCTGGTCAAAGACAAGCTAAACCGTGAAATACAATTGTACCATTTAGCCATTTCAAATCCTCACCAAGTCAGCACAATTTTTGAGATTTCCTTCAGGATGGCACCATGTACCAAGGAAAGTCCAGAAGGATGATGTTCATTTAATCCCACCAGAAGCCGCTTACTTCACTTCTTCCAAAAAAATCTTTCAGCAACTCTCCTATACCTCAGCCCCCAATTACTGCGATGGTTATGGCCAGTAGGGGAACATAGCTCAAACCCCTTCATTATGGACAGTCAAACCTGTCCACCCTTTTTCCACGTCGCTCTTTCCATTATATGCACATGCGGTATGTGGATAAATATATATATAGGAAAACAGAAAACCGAGTACTTACTCTCTTAATGAGATTTTATGGACATTAATGCTATTATTATCTGTTACTCTGTAAAGCCTTTGCACAGCCACAGAGCACTTTGTCCTGTTGAATAATTCACTGTCAGCAGCCATAGGCAGAGCGAACTGGCTTAATGATGAAGGGACAGGCACCTTACTCAGCTCTGTCTGTTGTCTGTTTGATGAAGTGAAAGAGGCCATGGGTTGGAGAGGGTTAGACAGATGACAGGGAGGGTATTCGAGGCTACTACCAGGGGCATCTCTAAGCTAATGTTGGGTTTTTCTCTGCAAAGATTCCGCTATCTACTTAGAGGATATTGCTTTCAACACAGAGCTTGTCTTCTCTCTAAACATTTAAAACGAAATTGCCCTGTCATTTGTCTCCTAACCATTGTTTCATTTCCCTTTCCACTTCCTGTTCTCATGACCATAGCTCACCTGTAGAGTGTTTGCAGATTTGATTACACATAGACGGATTTGGAATGTTTAAGAAGGTCATAGTTCCTTTCAGGGCTTATTATCTGGGTACATTTTATGGAAATAGTTTTCCTAGTGTGATCATTCTGCCATTGACATGCAAAAAGGAGAACACACAGGATGTTAAAGGGATTAGTTAAGTTAAAAATTACAATTCTGTCATTATACAACCCTCTTTATTTCTACTAAGAAACAAAAGAGTTTATGAGTGAAGTGAATTGAACAAATCAATCATTTGATTTGAATCGTTTCACTTCCCTAATTAACTGAATAAAAATGAATTAGTTAATCTAATGTAGAATTGAAGAATAACACTTTTTACACGGCATCATTTATACACTGTAAAAAAAGGTTGTTTTTTGTTGGTTTAACTTAAAAAAGTAAGTAACCTGGTTGCCTTCAAATTTTAAGTTTATTGAAATTAAAAATGTGAGTTGATACAATGAAGGAAATTTGTTTAATAAATAGAAACTCAAAATATTTTTGTATCTGAACCACATAAAAAAAATGTATAAATCATGAAAATAGCACTATTTGGCATGTTTCACTGCATCATCAGAAATAAAACACACAATTACCCAATATGCTTAAAAAAATCTTTTAATAATATTTTAATAAAGGTTGTTGAATCTCAAAAAATGTTCATTGTATTAACTCAAAATTTCAATTTCAATGAAATTTTAAGGCAACCAGGTAACTTTTTTTCTAAATAATTTTTTTCCAGTGTAGTAATAACTCTACAGTAACATATTACTCAGTATATTAAATGTGTAATTACAGTGTAACAAAGACACCTTAAGGGCTAGTTCATCCAAAAATTTAAATTAGCCCATTATTTACTCATCCTCAAGATGTATATGACATTCTTCTTTAATGACGAATAAAATATGCTTTTTATAATGGCTTTAAGCTTTATAATAGCAGTGAATTGTTGCATTCTTTTTGAAGTCCATGAAGTGCATCTGACAGTCTATAACTGCTCCACACGGCTCCGGGGGGTTAATAAAGTCCTTTGTGTTAATAGATTTGTTAGAAAAATACCCATATTTAAAACTTTATAAAGTAAATGATCTAGCTTCTGGCTGATCACTTTCTGTATTCAATTCACGGAAAAAAGTGTAAAGTGTTTCTCGCAGTTTAAAATGCTTACACTACACTGTAAAAAATATAAAATAAGTTACCTGGTTGCCTTAAAAATTTGAGTTAATTGAAATTTTAAAAAAAATTGTTGATACAATACATTTTTTGGGGGAATCAACAACCTTTATTAAAATATTATTAAAAGATTTTGTAAGCATATTGGGTAATTGTGTGTGTGTGTTTTTTTGTGATGACACAGTGAAACATGCCAAATTGTGTTATTTCTTTATCACATATTTTTATCAGATACAATAATATTTTGAGTTTCTATTTATTAAACCAATTTCCTTCATTGTATCAACTCAAATTTCAATAAACTCAAAATTTTAAGGCAACAAGGTTACTTACTTTTTTAAGTTAAACCAACAATATTTTTTTTAAAGTGGACGAGCATAACTGTTGTGCAATGTCGTCAGACATAGCATAAGCATTTTAAACTGCGAGAGGCACTACACTTTTTTCAGTTGAATACGGAAGGTGATTGGCCAGAAGCTATAAAAATAAATAAGATTAAATATGAATATTTTTCTTACACATTCGATGAAACGGAGAAGTGTGTGACTACGTCACCTTAAAAGAAAGTGTTACCAAATAATTCTAATTCTATTTATTAATTAGATTCTACTTATTAAGTTCTGTTGCCCCTTCACTTGAGCTACTTCTGACACAAAGGACAAATAAAATTGAAACGTTTGCTTTGACGTGTTCAAGCACGTGCAGTGCGATCATACCTGGTTTCAACAGAGTTAGTGATAAAAGTAGCATTCCAGTTGTATCATTTCACTTAAATGATCCGATTAACTGAATCAAAATGAATCAGTTGATCTGATTCACTGAATTAAAATCTGAATGATTCAGACTGATCTGTTCAACTCATTGACACTGATCAGATCATAGTGATTATTGATTATTGATGAAGATTATCAGAGATGAAACAAAGCAGCAAATGAATCACATGCCACTTTTATGACACGTTTATGGTTCTTTTACATTGTTTTTGAAGCTGAAGTCCTTAAACTAAAGCTAAAGTAATTAAACAAATGTAATTTTTATGTTTTATATTTTACGATATTTTTATGCTTTCCAAGAGGTGGATTTTAATAGTAAATGGAGGAGGAAATGATTAGTTTTACATTTTGCTGAATATTTTTCTTACAGGCTTGCGCAACTCTCTTTGATTCGCAGCATATCATTGTGAGATTATATAGTGTCTTCACTCAATCAATGCGGACTGTACACTGCAGTCCCATGCTAAGTACACCACACCCAGCTGAGGTCTGACAGAAACCTGATAGTCATCAGGTACAAGAATAGCCCTATACCCGCCACTGCTGCAGCACTCGCTTTTGTGACCTGTAACAGAGAACGGCAGACCTTCAGATGGTACCGTGTTGGTGCTTCGGTCCTCGTGTTCAAAGTCATATTAATGCGCTAGCTCATATTTTGGCTGCTGCATTAATATTTCTAAAGAAATGCACCTAAGCAGAGAATCATTTTCATTGGCTATAATTGATATTTGGCATTGGATGGCATTTGTCTTAACTCATCCAGATTACCTTAAACTTTTTACTGTCGTTTTACTTTTTACTCTCTCTCTCTCTCTCTCTCTCTCTCTCTCTCTCTCTCTCTCTCTCTCTCTCTCTCTCTCTCTCTCTCTCTCTCTCTCTCTCTCTCTCTCTCTCTCTCTCTCTCTCTCTCACGCGCTCTCTCCCTGGTCAGAGTCAGAGGAGTAAACATCCCTGGGGAACAGCGAGCTCTTTCTTTGGGTGGAGGACTGAATCATTGCAGTGAGGGTCCCATGATCCTCCCTGTGCCTTGGGACACACACTGCATTCCTACTTCCTACTCCATCACACACACATACACATACTCAAACACATATTTCCTTCATTCTTGAAAATTAGACCCTAATTTCACAGTTATTTAGAAAGCTTTTGCCAACCTGAAGAACTGTCAAGTGACATTTCACTGACGTGTTTGAGTCAAATATTCCATTACGATTAGATGTGCACTCTTAAATAAAAACTCCAAGCCATAACTCAAAGCCATATAGCATCAGTCATGTGGCATGATAATTAATAATTAATAAATGAATGGCACTACTTTGAAGTTCCAACCCATGTTCCTTTGAACTCAATATAGACTAAATAAAAACAGTATATATAATTCAAAACTTATGGGGAAAACTGACTACCATGTAAAAGATTTAAAACTGTCTGAATGATCTCGTCCGATATAACGCATCATTTGAAAATTGTTGGAAATTCTATCTGAACTTGAAGTGATATAATTATAAAGTGTATTAGAAATACTATTTGTCGCAAGGACTGTCAGAACTATGACGTTCTTAATCAAAAGTTGAGGCCAAAACCTTAGTGTAAGTTATTTAAAACTAAATTAGTATAAGGTTTGTGGATTTTATCTTTCAAAGTAATATTCCAGTATACAAAAGCTTGTTGGAAAAACAACACAATAAAACACAACAGAATACATAAAGGTAAGGGTCAGCTTGGTTATGTTCTCAGCACTTTACAATAAGGTTTCATTAGTTTATTACATTAGTTAACATGTAAGAACTACTAATGAACTGCACTTCTAAAGCATTTATTAATCTTTGGTAATGCTAATTTCAACATTGACTAATACATGATTTAAATCAAATGTTGTATTTATTAACATTAATTAATGCACTGTGAACTAACATGAACAAATACAGTAATAAATGTATTGGCAATAAATTATCAATTAGCATTGATTAGCAGGTTAATTAAGTAACATGAACTAACAATTCGCTAATGGTTAGTTCATGTAAGTTAATGAACTAATGTTAATAAATGAAACCTTATCGCAGTGTTTACCTCTCGAGTTTTTATTTATGGCAAGTCTAAGCAGGTTGTCACACGTTTTAAATATTGTATTATTTATAGCATACTTACTAACTACAGTGTCTGTGGACTAAAAAAGTAGTATGCTCATTTGTATTTATATATTGCAATGTCTGTTGACTAAAAATATTTTGATAATTTTACCTTTATATATATAGCCTATATATAAATACTTATTTATTTATTGCATTATATATTTTTACTGAAAAACGGCTGGTTTAGATTGTGACAACTTACCCCATACCTGGTACTATTGCGTGTTGTCACAGAAGATTAATGCAACCGTGTGTTTTGTCCTGGGCAGTGACAATGGAAATGTTAAATGTAGGCTTGCTATATAGTTTTTGATCAAATACTTTTGTGACAACTAGCCCCTGTGCCCCCTTTATAAAATGTTGTTGTCTACTTTTTGCTGGAAGTAGTTTTATGACATGCAGATTTCCGCCTCATCATGAATAAGAAAAAGTTGCAGATTGTGCGAATGTGTGTGTGTGCGCTAGTGCTTGCGCGCGCGCGCATCATAAACAGGTGCACGCGTCAAACTTTCCCCGCCCCCACTCTGACTGTTAAAAAACATTATGACGTTTGATTCAGGTTGAATGTTTACCGTTGCGCTTGGAAATGTTTGTTTTGTCCAGACAGTTATGCTTCCTTTTGAACTGTCAATCAACATAGATTTTGAAGTCCTCTACGTGTACATGGACAGGTTGATCAGTGACCGTTTCGGTCAGGCAGCAGCGCCACAGGGAGCGCGTGGTGTGAGGGGCGGGAGTTGGCCAGAGACGGGGGTCTGAGCGCCAGAGAGAGAGGTATAGGAGCCAGAAGGTAATGTCGTAAAGCCGAGTGTCGTAAACCAGGTGCAGGGAGGGGAGGTGGAGTAGAAGGGAGGGAGGGGAGGTGTGGGGGCGAGAGGAGGTGACTCTCCAGCAGCATTTAGACACAGCGAAAGGATCATGGCGGATGGCCCCAGGTGTAAGCGCAGAAAGCAGGCGAACCCGAGGAGGACAAACGGTGAGTAAAAACCCTTCGCTTTGCTTGGCGACGGCTGATTTCATTCAACTCTGGACTCCGGGCCGCTGGCAGAACTTCTCGAGCCCCACAAAGTGCTGGAAAGTAGCGCTGGGTTATAGCCCCTATCTAGTGTACCGTTATACCTGCCGCGCTCGCGACTCTCTCACCGCCTAGTGGTACACAGCGCGAGCGCGGACCGTTATACGCAGCCAGTCCCATACAAGTGAATCTCGCTTTTGTTTCCCCTTTTATTTCTCTTCGCCTTGAGTTCACTTTATAAAGCTTTCGAATTAAACAATTTAATTCTATTCGAATCTATCACTCCGGCTGGTCTTTATTGTTAGGTTTTCCTCTTTAGACTCGAACGAAATGAAACTTATTTTCTCGCTCAAAATGTACCTGTTTGGTCCGATGCGGGTGATTTGGTTTCACATGAATCAGTTCGAGCGATTGAAGTGGTGGAAATGCTTTCATACATACATGTTCGTGAATAGAGCGGGTGCTTAGGAGGGTTTTGTTTTATTTTCGTTAACAGCAAACTTTGATATATCTGCAATGGGCTGTTCCGCTGTCTGCGTGGTAACGTTAGCAGGTAGCTAGCGAGCTAGCAGAATTCTAAGAATAACCTCTAATAGTGTGTATGTAAACACTTTAGCGTTCTGTTTATGAGTACATGGGTTTATATCGCCGGTGTGGCAGTTTGGCTTGCATTACTTGCTGTGGTACAGCTACGAATCCCACTTTTGTACTGTAGCTCATAAGAAACTGCCTTATAACAGCAGCACGCTGCTCTCTGTGTTGCTGCTGCATTGGAAAAAAGGGGCACGCTTGCAGTTCGCGGTGATGTTTGACAGGAAAGTTTCTTCTTTAACTCCGGTTGAAGTTCACAAAGCAAAAAATAAGGGTGTGTTTATGTAACAGTGCTGCCAGTCTAGGCGTCCCTGCGGGATCGGGGCTCAGAGAGCTCTGGAGCACGATGCCAGTTAAAGCAACCTGTTTGTGCAGCCAGCCTGCCACATTTCTTGTTGGGTGGTAACGCCGAGGAGAAAAGGAAAGGAATCTGAAGGGCTGTCTGCTACTAGAACAACTGCTGCAGCCTATATAAGGAATGCGTATACATCCCGAGCAGCGCAGAGAATCCTGCAGCTGGACTTACCGCACTGACAGTTTATTTGTTTTGAGGACTTTATGCATCCGCTTTGTAATGCACGTGTAGGTTTCAGGTTTACGTGTGGTAAATAACTTGCGTCTTTGCTCTCCTGAATTCTAACGATTGATCTGGTAAGCTGTGTCCAGAGGTATAGACGCGAGCCTAAGTCATTTTACTAAGGAAATCAATAATGAGAAATGCGAGGGCGTGCTTTACTTCTCGCTTGCGCGCGCGTGTGATAGGGAATATCAACTCGAAAACACTTTTAAAATAATTTTCATCCATCCACACACCGTCTTTTTCGATTAAAGTGCGCCGTTCGTTATTCCGATGATTTATCTGTAGAGTTAAGTATTTTTTTAATGAAGAGGTGAGTGGAGAAAGACACTTTTCCTCAGGCTGACGCCATGCGCGCGCCATGTAGCGGTTCTCTCAGCATGCGCGTGTTAGAGCGACCTGTAAATATGTGCTTACCTGATCGCAAGGGAAGACAAAAATGTCACTTATGGGTTTCATAGATGCCATTTAACCATCTCGCTATTGTTTTTTTGCTGCCTGAACTTGCTGACAAAGAAGGAGTCTTTCTTTTTTTTCTCTCTCTCTCTCGCTCTGAGATACATTGGCTCATTTTGAAAGCAGACGGGAGGCGTTTCTCGTGCGTTGCAGCAAATGTCAACTTGTGCAGGTATAAAAAAAGATGTATGTGCAGTGT
Organism: Pseudorasbora parva; assembly: GCF_024679245.1. Taxonomy (NCBI): domain Eukaryota; kingdom Metazoa; phylum Chordata; class Actinopteri; order Cypriniformes; family Gobionidae; genus Pseudorasbora; species Pseudorasbora parva. The sequence continues at coordinate 25,983,807 of NC_090192.1, read as the reverse complement.
TTTTCGCATGCCTTCTCACTCTCAGCTGCTGTTGTCGTTTGTTTTTAACTGCAGAACGGATGGGTGCCTGTTATCGTTCGCGTTCTTTAACGCTTACTCTTAAAAGCATTTTGCTACAGTGCAAAGAGCATCCTCGGTACTTAAGGGTGCTGAAGAATCGCTTATGATGTTTCCCCATGCAGTGAAAGCATAGGCGTGTTCTGAAACTGTTTCGAAAGCTAGAATGATTTTACACCATGAGGCTTGAGGGTCATGTTGCAGCGCGTTGGACTGATATAAGTGCTTTGTCATAGGGCGTTTGGCACTGCTCACCGCACTGCAGGTATCTGTACGCGGAGACGCACCTGAGCCGTGCAATGGCACCTGCTTCTACTTATTTTATCATATGAACAGCTTTTCAGTTTCAGCTTTTGCTCGCATATTATGTAATTATATTTAAATAAGTTAAACCAAGCTTGTTTTATCATTTTGATCTCAATCACATAAAACTGTTTTCGAGCTAATTGATTCAAGGGTGTTCTTATTTAAATGCAGGCAGGCGCTTTACGCGTCCTGGCCGTTAATTATTTGAAGTCACGGGTTGACCTCAGAGCGCACCCGCCGAGTATCAGCGCTCCCGGTGCGTGATGAACGCTCCCTGACTGTGCGCGTCCCTGCGTCATTAGCATACGCCCCTCCCCCTCCGCGCCCCGTAAGGAGTGTTGATCAGACCGTGTATAATTGGAATGTGGCCGCCTGAGTGCTTCACCGTTTCTTGTAAAGGCCAACAGTAAATGTTCACTGGAGGCAAACTGTCTTCTAGATGGATTCACCTTGTGTTTACCAGACTTACTTTCACTTTAATTACCATAATCAAGATGAATGGAATGTTTTTATTTCCACTCACTTACTTTAGGACTATTTTAAATCAGCCAAAGGAGGCTTGAATTGAGCACTATGAATTCTTGTCATGTTTAAAAACTGATGCGCCTGATCTTACCATCTTCAGCTCTAATTATAATTCACATAACCTTCGGCAACTTCTCTATCCCACATAATTAAAATGCCTCCCTTAGGTCTTCTATATGAAGGTGCTTGATTGTGTGGCTCTTATCAGTAAGCCTAATAGTTGGCACCAATGCTGTCCTGATATGTCACTGATGGGACATGTTGCAGCAATGAGTCTTACGATTACACACACACACACACACACACACACACACATACACACACACACACACACACACACACACACACACACACACACACACACACACACACACACACACACACACACACACGTTTGTTTTTGTGACATATGGGGACATTCCATAGGCGTATTGGTTTTTATACCGTACAAACCGTATTTTCTATCCCCTTACACTGCCCCTACCCCTAAACCTACCCATCACAGGAAACATTTTGTATTTTTACTTTCTTAAAAAAACTCATCCTGTATGATTTATAAGCATTTTGAAAAGTGGGGACATGGCTAATGTCCTCATATTACACACTCTCCTTGTAACACCTATGTCATACCTATGTCATTATACACATTTGTGTCCTCATATGTCACAAAAACATGCCCCCCCCACCCACACACACATATATATGTATATATATATATATATATATATATATATATATATATGGGTTTGTGTGTGTGTGTGTGTGTGGGCATGTTTTTGTGACATATGAGGACACAAATGTGTATAAAATGTGTACCCACGCACAGACACACACACACACACACACACACACACACACACACACACACACACACACACACGCACAGACACACACACACACACACACACACACACACGTGTGTGTGTGTGTGCGTAGCGTACACTTCTAAAACTGCAAACGCAAACAAAGTTGCTGTATTTAGAAGGGAAAAAAAGATAGTTACACTCCGTATTGAAACTTTTCTCTGTCATGTTAAAATGTTATGGATCATCCCAACTACCTTGGGTATCAAAAATGTCAATATTTATTCATCATACTCTTTTTGGCCATCAATAAAATGTTCTCGACTCTCACTCATGAATCAGATTGCAGTAATACCTTCATTTGTAGTGTTTGTAAAAGTTACAGTGGTTTCTAAACAGTGGCTGAGGGGGAAGGTGCTGTTTTTTCAGTGCTGAATCCTTTACCAGACATGGTGAGCATGTGACAGCAGCACTTCACCATCAGGTGAAAAATCTGTGATGTGCCTGTTGCTTTGGGTAAAGGCAGGGTGTTAACGCCGAGATGAGCTGTTGGGCAGGTGAAGAATGTTTTACAAGGTAGAGAATTCATTAGTCCTCTGACTTCTGACTTTTTACTCTGCAGACATGCCTGAATGGCCTACCCTGAAAACAAAATATGCAAAATCTCATAGAGGAGGTATAGATAAATACACTTTATCACACTTATACTTATAGCTCACTGTATTAGGTAAGTCTCTAAACTCAGGAATGCACAATAGTCGCCAGTTTTTCAGAGTTTTAAGCTGTTTCAGGTGAAGTTATCTGTAGAATGTGAGGAAGGTGAATGTCTAAACATCTTGAAAGCTGTGACGGTGCACTGCAGCTTTAATCTTATTTAGAAGCACACCGATATCACCAGACTTCGAAAGCTGAGTATCTCGGGTATGTCAGTAAGAACATGCAGATTCCCAAAATACGATTGTTGGAATCCTTATGATGACTGGCTTCGGTTCTTTTTAGAAGATGCTTGAACTTTGTGCCAGTGTGTCTTTTTTCACCTTTCCTTGCGGGACTTATTCTAACGACATTCCCAGGCACTTGGGGTTCTCACGGCGAGTAACATGAAGGCGATCAGGAGCCTGAGCTGTAAACGTGAAGGTGCTAATAGTCCGGAAGACGACAGGTGTTGTTCACAGGGCTCTCCTTCTGTCCCTTCCTCCTTTGGCTCTCTCCAAGAGTACTGCAGGGCAATTTGAAACCTCTCAGTTTGGGAATAGAGGAATGTGGCTGACCGGTATTAGCATGGCTAAGAAAATAAACATGGCAGCGGCTGGTGGGCGTGCTGTGCTTTGTAGTGGCTTTCTCTTACGTTTCAAAAGAACTTTAGCAAGACTGTATTTTTATACCAAGACATTTTAGGAGAAGGATTTACACCTCTGAAATGAGCAGAACCCACAAAGTTTTACTTGACTGCGTTTTTACAAATGCTCACAGTGGAACACCCAACGAATGATGAGAAATATTTAGCTTGTTTACTGTCGTTACCTTCGGAGAGCTATGGCCGATGTCAGACTACTGCCAGCTCTGTGATAAAATGGGGTGTAGCGGAATTTATTTGGCTGATAAAACTTTAATTACTGCGCAGGGCTATTTCCACACCCCACACCAGACTTTCTAGGGTTTAAGTCAATAAACTCACATGCTTGTTTTTCTCTTGCTTGTGCACATTAAGTTGACGCTTTATAGTTTAGGTAATGGTGTTGCATGCATTTGTTTTTCTGTATATGTGAGTGAGGAGGCGCGCTTTTCTGCGGGACATTTTAAAAGCCATCTGTTAACATTTAGGGTCTCTCCCTGGTGAGGTATAGCTGAGGAGGAAATTTTCATTTATCCATCATCTTTCGCTGACTTCCTCCAAAAGTCCATCTGAAATGCGCTCTCTTCTTCTCCTCTCCTCTTTTGACCCTTTCTTTTTTTGAGACACAGTAGCAGGGTGATGTTTAGTGACCTCTGCCATGGGCGCCCATGCATTGCCTCAAGTATGACTTCACTTTCCCCCCCCTGTGCCATTGTGAGGCGTCCAGCGTAACAAATTGGCTGTGTGTTAAAGCCCCCAACACACTCTGTGAATAGATCTCTAGGTAACAAAGCTCAGAAGCAGCCCTTGTTTTTTTTCGTCTTACCCCCCATTCCCTTTCAGTTTGCCCCCCGTGTGGAGGTCACATGGGGGAGGGATTTGTTGAAGATGGGGGTCAGTGTTTTGGAGGCCTGCTGAGGTGACAGTGAAGGACTGTTGTAAACTGGCAAGATAGCTCCTCTTCTCTCCCTTCCTGTGCTTTGCATAACAAACATGGCTTCCTTCTTGTCAAGGGCCGTTGTGTGAATGTGTGTTTAAGCACGTAAAAAACACCGTATGTGAGTGAGAACTTTGTAGACAGAGCATGGTGGTGCATTTCTATTTGACCGAGGTCCAGTTTGTGGTTTCTCTTGCATTGTACACATTTGTTCACTTTCTTTAGAAGGGTCAGAAAAGGAAATTGGCCCTTTTGTTTTGTTGATTAGGTGAATGAAAAGAAAAGAAAGGGAAATAGGACTCCATTATTGGCAAAAGTGATAGCCACTCTGGCCTTAGTGCTACATATAACATGACAATACACACAACATAAAACAGCATGCACAACTTCTGGAATGTGACTTACATGACCATTCAAAATGTTTAGGACCGGTGGGATTTTTAAATATTTTTAATATAATTCTCTTCTGCTCACCAAGGCTGTATTTATTTTAAAAATATATCTAATTTTTTAAAAAATATTATTACAATTTAAAACAAATTTAATATGTGTTATACATTTAACATGTATTTTGAAATGTAATTTATTCCTGTGATGGCAAAGCTGAATTTTCAGCAATCATTACTCCAGTCTTCAGTCACATGATCCTTCAGAAATCATTCTAATATTCTAATATTTCTTAATATTATCAATGTTGAAAACAGCTGTACTTCTTAATATTTTCTTCAGGATTTAAGAATGAATAGAAAGTTCAAAAGAACAGCATTTATTTGAAATAGAAATCTTTTGAAACATTATAATTGTCTTGTCATTTTTGATCCATTTAATGCATGCTTTTTGAATAAAAACAAGAAAAATATTTCTGACACCAGACTTTTGAATGGTAGTTTATTTCTAAACAAAACAACATTTTCAATATCAAATAATGTAGGGTGGGACTTAAATTTGTAAATCAAGATTTATTTTAGATCATATGGTTTATTGGACTGACATTGTTCAATCTTTTAAAATTGTTCTGTTTATTGAATAATATTATTTCCCCCCCTGTATACACATATACGGCCTTGGGTATGCTAGCAGAAATATTGTTTCAGAGGTAGAGTGAAATAAAAAAAAATCTGCACTGGTGAATTATGTTCCAAATTCCCATGGACATGTATAGTAAACAGTGTCAGTTTGAACTTAAAGTAGGATTCTTTTCATAGTCATCCTCTGGCCTGTAAAGAACCGAGATCCGTACACGGTTCATTTCAGGTGCTGCTTAATTCCTGTGGCCCTGTCCAAATTTGGCTCTCAGCAAACAGCGCTTCAAACATCTCTATGCTTTTACAAACGGGGATTAATGATCAGCCTGGTCATCGGTCCCACGGAAGGAGAGGAAGCATTACTCCTAAAGAAAAACCTTCTTTTTATTTCTCTCTCCTTCATCTCTCCCTCATTTTCATTCTCCCCAGAAGAGCCCAGGTTTCATGAACCCCCTTTTTAGTTGTGGACGGTTGTACTTTATTGGTTGGTTTGTGTGTGTGTATATGTGTGTATTTGTGTGTGTGTGTGTGTGTGTGTGCACGCTTAAGTGAGCTATTGTGTTTTAAAGCTTCGGTGAGGGGGAGAAAAGGGGTTTTGCTACCTATGCAGCGGGCCACTATCGGCCATAGAGGGGCTTAGCGGCAGAAGAAAAGGACTATTGAAAGAGTGCAGAGAGGGAGGGAACACTCTTTCTCCTGCTGCCTGTGGGAAACTACTGCCCATGCGGAGACATGCATTTGCATATGACCCATTCTACTCCGAGAGGAAGACGAGATGTGGAGGAATCCTTGTCTCTCTGTGTGTCAGTGTGTAGGTGGAGCGTTTGTCTGTGATAGAGAGGTGTGATGGATGAACAAGTGTTACAGCAAATGGGTGTCAAAAGCACTGGTCCAAGGACTAAAATATCCTAAAGGTGTCTGGATGGTGGGGAGAGACACGTACACACTCATCCTGGGCAAAAACGCATCTCGGTAACACTTAAAGACTGAGTGATGTTTGATAAACAAAGGCACACATCTATCTAAATTCAAGTCATAGAAAATAAAGCTAATATTAATAATAATAAAGACTTACCATAACCCTAAATCTAAAATTAAACTTTTTTTAGAATAAAAAAAATGCACGGGGACGTCGGGAATACATTTGTACTAGATCGATTTTATTGATATTGGATTAAATGCGCATGGTCATTTATTCTATTTTTATATTTAGTATTCTAACTCTCACTTAAACATGAACAATTAAATAACATCTAAAATGTAATTTAATATAAATGTAAAATTAAAATAAATCAAAAAATTAATACATGTTTCATACTGGATGCTATAAAGTTTAAATTACTAATTCACATTTAATTAAAAATTAATTACTTTTCTTTATAGTATAACTTTAGTGTGCTTTATTTTTATTTTATTTAGAAAATATATAATATTTTGTCATATTTAAAAAAAAAAAATTTGTGTAATTTTCCCCCAATAACATTAATATAATATGCTGCTTATTAGTATATCTGTGAATTTTTAGGAACCATTATGTATTTATTTATATGATTTGTAAATCATATAAAACTTTAGCTAAATTTAACGCATTTCTTCTGACAAGTTTGTCTTCAAAGTATAGTTAAGCTCAAACTAACACACTTACAGCTCAGCAAAGTGTACCTCCCTGCAAAAGCAACAGCCAGTTGGGATCATTCACAAGTATTATGCTCTCTGGACCCAGCAGCACACATTCCACGTGTGTGTGTGTATGTGTGTGTGTGTGTGTGTGTGTGTGTGTGTGTGTGTGTGTGTGTGTGTGTGTGTGTGTGTGTGTGTGTGTGTTTGTGTGTGTAAATGTTTCCTATCAGTCATATTTTTTTCTGTTCTATGTCACTGTGTTGTGTTGATCTCATCTAATAGAGTGTGTATGAAATAGATTCTCTGGAGATAAACACATCCCCGCAGATCTCTTGTCAGTGTGAGTCATATGAACAGGTGTGTGAGGTGTATGACCTCATCTAATACAATCATCTATCCCAAAGTGTGTGTGTGTGTGTGTGTGGATGGATGGTGGGAAGGTCGCTGCCACATCACACAGGAAATTAAGATTTCGGCCCCCCTCTTCCTCCACTACTTCACTCTTTGGGGATATTATGTTTGTGTGTACACCTGTCCAAAAGACTCCAATCGGAGTCTGACAACTTAAGTGGCGTGCTCTTCAGGGATAAGCCTACGTGTATGTGTGTATGAGCGTGTGCACCTGTTAGTGTTTCTTCAGTGCACCTGAGAATATGAGTGCTCGTAATTGGCTTGTGTGGGGTGTAATTGTGTGTAATTTTGTGTGGCTGTTGTGCTGATACATTTATTGTTCTTAATATTATGACTTGGGACTACTGTTAAGGGCTAGGATAGTCACTGGAGTCTCTCTCAGTAACTCCATAACTGGCCTTAAACCCAAAGTTTGTGTTTAACTGTTTACACAATATAGGCCTAGTTGACTTTTCCTGGACTGTTTTCTGTAGATTGTGGCGTAATCTAGTAGTTAAAGATCTGGGCTGGTAACCAAAAGGTTGCAAGCTCAAATCTCCAAGGAACGATCCATGAACGATCACCATTGTGCTCTGGAGTGAGCCACTTAACCTTAGGTTGCTCCAGGAGGATTGTTCCTGTAACTGAAGGTGCAGTTAGCCAAGAGATTTTGATGCCAAGGAGGACCCCTAAATATGATGATTCCCATGTGAGGGATTTCCTTGCTAGATATATTGAGACAGCTATATATTTTCATGAAAAAAATACCAATTTATTTACACTAAAATTAAATTGTTTCTGAAGTTAAACTAAATGTTTGGCTTGGCTTTATCATTGTCATTGTACTGAAGCAAATTGTTAAAATGTGATATGGAAAATATTTTATTCAAATTTACTTAAAAACGTTGTAACTGAGATGAACACACATTTACTGAACATCCAAAACAATGCTGTTTGCTGAGATAAATGCGCTATTGTTGTGTGCGTAGCCTGCATACGATGGTATTTTGACCAGCTGATAACATGCGAAGAGCTTATAAAATGTGTAAAGGAGACAAAACAGCAGCAGGAATCCTTCCGTCACACACACAGACACAAACAAAGATCTGCTGCGAGGAGACACGGTTCTGATGCCTGTATACTGAACGGGGATGGGCAAAAGGAATTATAGGCGTGAACATTCTGTCCTTTTTAGGGTCTCATCTTCTTGCTGTTGGTTTGTTTACATGTGTTTGGTCGGTGCTGCATTCGTATATCATTCGAACTGCACCAGAGGAAGTGAACCGAGACCCATCTTTTCAGCGGTCTGCTTGTTTGGTGCGCACCAGGGTTCGGAAAGGCAGCGTTCACGCGTTCAAATGAACCACACTAACAGAGTAATCACACCAAGGTTTGTTTTAATCGAACCAGACATGCCAAGCTTATAACCATGCTTATAAATTATTATCATGCTCCCAGCTGCATTGTGAGCAAGCACAATTATTGACGGGCAGAAATATTCTTCGAATCGGCTAAAAAAGAATCTGACAGCACTTTACAGTTAAATCTGTCAGGGTTCCCAAACTTCTCGACTTCTGTTCAAGAGTGGCATCCTAACTTGTTTGGCTTCATACTGTTAGAAGCTAATATTTTGAGGCACACAAAACACTGTGTTCTCTCTTCATTGCTCACCGTTGTACTGGTGAATCCGAAGGGAGAGATAAGCCTTGTCATTTTTTCTTGTCTCGAGGCTGGACATGACAAAGCGAACATTGCAAATCAATTTATCCTTTGTTTCGGATCTTGTGCAAGCGCTTGAAGTACGTCAGAAATAGAATGAGGCATCAGCTTGCTGTCCGAAATTTTCCATGTTGCACCACGCTGCATCCAGTATAGAAAGCACCATGGTTATATTGGGTTCTGTATACTTTTGTCGCGTCGTGTCGCACCACTGGTGTAGAAGCATTGTTTTGATAGTTGTGACATTTGAAGTAGATTCACTGTCCTGGCACTGGCAGTCCTTTCACAATCTATACATTCTAAGTGCAGAACTATGCATCATACATTTATATTTTTACTCAGTGGCTCTCTGCTAAATTATGATTCTTCAGTCGTGCCATCTAGCAGTCTGTTATTCCAGATTCCGCTTGAGCTGGTACTGCGAGTCATCTTGAGGAAATAAAATATGCCAAATTAATATATATTTTGTACAATTTAGGGGTGGGACGGTATGAAAATTGATGATTGTGGTGACGCAAATTATCACGATTATCAATATTATGACGGTTTTGTTAAAATGAGATGAAAGTGTTCAAAAAATCTGCTTTTGATTGTACTGAAAACTGTTTTTGATTGTACTGACAATGAAATCCAAGGACTTTACTATTGATAATACTATAATTACTATAACTTGTGATCATCTTGTCTTGACGATTGTTTTGCATGCTGTACAAAATGGATTTATAAATAGGTAAGATTTAAAATATTAATCTCAATTCAACATGTCCCCATAATTATTTATGTAGTAAAGAAAATCTGTGTAATAAGTGTACAATGAATATAAATGAATATTCCTTAAATGTCACCCTTAATAGTCTTGTTTGAACTTCTTTGTTCATCTTTGGCTCAAAGCCACTTGCTGCAAACTTTTCATTCGCATAAGCTTCACGTTAATTACAAGAGAGTGAGATAATTTTTTTTTAAACTTTTGTGTTTAATTATTTCCCAGGCATAGTTTTGAAATTAAGGGCAAAGTCCACTTGCCTTGTGTAACCCCTCCTGTTTGAACCGCCTGCTCCAAGCAGGACTCGAACCCAAGTCTGCCGGCATGAGAGTCAGACGCTCTAACAAGGAGGCTAAAGGCTGCAACCTCTAGCGTCAGTCACTAGAGCGTCTCTTTAGGTCAGAGGAGTGAGGTTTACTCACACGGCAACTACTAACTGGCCTCCGTTACACTCACCCCCATCCGGGTCACACAGCAACTACTAGCTGGCTTCCGTTACACTTGTGTTAGCTTTACAGTGGCTTATGGTCACAAAGACGGCTTCGCAGATTTGAAGTGTTTCCCCCCATTGCAGCGACTTTATTTTTGCATGTTCTGCAGACAGGGTAACCATCCTCGATTAAGTTTCCCACAGGACTTTTGTTAAAAGCCAAAATATGACACAACTCAGATTTGGTCTTTTTAGAAGGCTGAGAAATCTCACGGGCGCTGTCACTGCCGTCTGCCATTTCTTCTCAATTAAAAAAAAAAAAAATGTTGCGCTGCGCATGCACCAGACAGATGCTGGCTGGACAGGAATTAACTGTGAGTTTTCAAAATTGAGATAATCAAACACGGTTTTAATGATAATTGCATTTTAAACAATGTTACTAACCGTCAGTACATTTTATTGTGGTTTATTGTGAAACCGGTAATCATCGCATCCCTAATTAAATTATTGTATTATTTGCAGTAAGGTCTTGTATCACCCTGAAGAAGTCTGTTGACTGGATGCTGTCCTTAGCTTTATCATGCCCCCTTTTTATATCTTCGGGCCCTTCCTAGTTTGGCAACCACAGGGTTATTGGGAATTTCTAAAACTACCTTTAAAGCAGGGGGGAAACACTCAGTTTCAGTCAATCTCATGTCAATCTTGAGTACAGAGTAGTATTGCATCCTTCATATCTCCGAAAAGTTTTATTATATTTTTATATTAATAAAAATTATATTTTATTATATTTAGTTTTATTATATTTATAAAAGAAATATAGGCTGTACTGAGTCTTTCCAGAAAAAAACGAGCACCTTGAGGCGTATCGTGTGGGCGGAGCTAAAGAATGACAAACGCACACAAAGCGGTGACGTCCTCAAGCGTGGAGAAGAAAACGCCACCCTAAATATACCATGGCTTATGATGGCTATCAATCAGATTCAACTAATGCATATGTGATCCAGAATCAGATCCGGAGGCTGAAATAAATTGTCTCTGTGGTATGTTCTGTATTTAGTGGCCTGTCAACATTTGTGTGGGTTTACTCGCAGTTTATGAGGACATGATTTGGTTTATGGACTATTGTATGCGACTAAACCTTAGCAGTAGCAAGCAAAACGGTTTTGCACGTCAGACTAGTGTAACGTTATACAGAGAACAGCAATGGAGTAACCGTTACCGCATTTGAATGAAGAAGCACGCTTTGTGAGAACCTCCCCTAGGTTTAAATTTGGGTGGTTTTACAATAAGCAAACTGTCACCTATATTGGTCAGCTAAACAAATGTATTTAAACCCCCCCCCCCCCCCCCCCAACATGTTCTGTTCTAATCCAGTCTGATCAATGCGTAATATAGACATAGCAAAGGATGACCAATGGAATTCTTATCACCACCCAGAGTGTTTTTCTTATCTTTACCCCATGTATAAAGAACCCCTGCTAAAAACGAAAAGCTGTATTTTTCATTTCTTTAATCTTACCAGCTTCACGCTCACATCCAATCCCATCATCCCTGTATTGCATCCATAATAGGCAACAACCTGCAATATCTCCTGATTGATCCACAAGGCATGACAGTCTCTTTTCACACAGCAACAGCACCTAACGATCAACACACCGTCAGCCGCCACCGTTCCGTTTTTCAACATTTGCAGCCCTGTTGCATCAGAAAGAGAAATTACAGCTCGAAATAATGCATCCTCATTTAATGCTTTCAGCCCTTATCACATCAAAACAATGCTAAGAAGATAATGATGAATATGCTGTATACTTTTATCAGCTCGTAGGCTCGCATGGCCTTATGAATACAGCTCTTATGCCGGCGAGCAGCTTGCACTGATAAGGTGATCTATCAAAGTGATGTATGAAATGTCAGGGATGCTGGGAGGCAGCGTGAGATCTCTGTTCTCTGAGGTTCTGAGGAGCTCTGCAGGGTTTGATGCGTTATGATTTGAGGGGGTATTCGTAATGCGTCTCTATCCACAGCTCCCTGGAGATCTCTGTGTGTGTGTCCTTGTCCATCTGAACTCCCTGGAGAAGTAGGGTCATACTATGAGTGTGTGTATTAGTCAGATTGTGAAAGGCTTTCTGCCACAGCGACCGTCAACACTGGTAAACATCTAGAAGGATGTGATGAGGAAAAAAAGTGTAGCTGTTGCAAAAAAAAAACTAGAAAAATGCTGCATTGGCCATATATATACACCGAAAGAATGCATACCTAGTGGTCTGTATTTTATTAATGCATCACTTTGTGACGTATCACAGCCTCTCGTACCCAAAATATAATTGAACGAGATGCTGTCACCCCAATTAAAATGTCTCTTAAGGGTCTATGCGATCTGTTAGTAAGGATTGTGTGTTGGCTTGACATGAGATGATGAATATGTTTAAGCGGTGTTTAGTAAACTGTTTGTTTCTGCTCTCCAGCTCCATATGTTTGCCTCAGGTCCCCACAGATTTCCTCTGATGTCATCTGTCCATGTGCTAAATGGCATCCCGGGAATTTCTCACCTCAGCTAGTAATAATTATCCTGGGGTCCCGTGCGAGGTTGAGGGGATGTCATTGCAACATTTCCTTTAAAAAACGGCCCTAATGTGAAGCAGATTTCTCTCTCAGTACATGCTCTGGACCTTTTTTTTAAGCTGCGAGCGTTCACCTCTGTTGGTGCTGTCAGACTCCCTCACCCGCCTCTGTCTGTCTGCACCTGGTACCTGATGGTATCAGAGCTTCCCACTCCATATTTCAGCCAATCACAGCGCAAGGAGTGGTATCCCTCCTGTATTTGCAGTACACAGTATTTGGCCTTGCCAAGTTTACCTGATAGTTACCTGATACTGAACTGGGGTTAGACATCAAGAGCAAATACATGTCTTGTGTAATAATTGTGTTCTGTGCCTTGATCCGATTGGAGGTTAATACCTTGAAATGACGTTCATAACCTATTTTACTTCTGAAATAGAATATTTAATGGCACAAACTTGATTTTATTTATCAGGGATTGAGGCAGAGCAATTTATTGCATTTTGATTGAAGATTACAAACATTTTGATTCAATTTTGAATGGCTTGCAACAATGAATCGTGCATTATAAGATTAGAAAAATTGTTAAAACCTTAGTAAATAAGGTACATTTTGATTTCGGGTTGAATTTTTGGTCAGCTTTAGAGGAACTGATTTCACCCAGCAGTTGCTTCAGCATTCAGGTGCTATTGTGTTTTGTGTGTGTGTGTGTGTGTGTTGTGTGTGTTAGCTGTGCTGGCAATGATGCTCTCTGTCCAAACTGGCAGATTAAAGTCCACCTGATTCAGGTGTTTGCAGTCAAAACAAACACTGACCTTGCCATGTTCACCTGTGCACCGTGTTTACCTGGTTACAACACTGACAAGAAGTGAGGACTGAACTTGAGTCCAAACATCGGCAACAAATAGGAAAGTTACTCGTTGGTTTATTTTTCCCCCGATGTCTGCACTTCACATCAAGTGCATGTTTATTATATTATGATGTGATTTTTATTTATTGTTATTAGTTTTTAGTTTCGTAAACACTACAATACGGATCAATTATGAATAGTAAATTTTCAGCATTTATTAATCAAGGTTAATTTCTAAGATCATTGTTTGTTCATCATACCTAATGCATTTAAACACGAATTGAACAGTAAAGTATTGCCTTATTTAGTCTTCCGTTATGCTTTAGCTCAGCTACATGTTTTATTCTTTTAAAACGCCCAGGGTCCACTTAACATTTTCAGCAGACTTTCATAACGTGTTTGAAAACGCTGTTAGACCTTTTTGTTCTCACAAAGCTTTCACAGTTCTTCTGCAGCTCCCAGTTTCCCTGAACAAATCCACAACCCTTTTTCAATGTCCTTTAATGTTCCCGGCCTCCCTTAACACTTAAATAACATAATCACAGTGCTTTCACAACATTTTCTCTGCTCTTACAGAGTAAGGCAGCTGCCGCTCGGCTCCCCCGTCCAAGTACAGCAGGTGCTGCAGGCTCACAGGAATTCCGCTACACGTCTCATAAATAACACCTGACAAAAGAGAGAGAGAGAGGAGACATGGTACCTTTGATGAGTTAGACTGAAAGACTTCAGCAGACATGGAATCTGAATTACTTTGCTTTTAAAATACAGGGAAAAGAAACAGGAAGGAAAGAGTCGGTTAAAATGGCACCAAATGGAATGATGCATGAGGGCATGTCAGCATAGAGGGGGGGGAGAGACAATGCAGGAAACTGGCTGCATCCAAAACCGTAGGCAGCTGCCCTGCTGTCCAGTTAGCCAATAACTTCACTGGCAGCGCCTTTGTATGAACGCACCTCCAAAGTAAACTGCTCTAACAAAATCTTCCAAATCATAGCATCATGTCAAATCATAGCGATAGAGAAAGCCAAGCACTACTTATTTTTAGAAGAAATGTAATCAGAAGAAGTTGTTAAAATAATGATTTTCACATGATTGAGGGGGTTTCACTGGCATTGAAGGACACATTTATGCTTTCCTACCTCTGTATACAGCACTTTTCAGGTTTTGGACATAGCCAAAGAGCGAGAAATACAGAGTTACATAGTTAAAAAGTGCTTATTGCTTACCTGACGAAATATCTGAGTTGAAATATATCAGATGTCATATATTATACATCTTAAAGAGCTCACCAGCTCATTTAGTAACAGCAAGACACAGTATATGCTCACCTTCAGACTGCACACAATGATTGAAAAATCATTGTTTTCAATTTCTGCCATTTCTGTATTTGATAATTTGTCAATTTTTCTAGCTCCCTTAAGTCAGTAATAACTGAAAGCATGGAGGTTACAAAAAGGATTTTATTTTTATTTTTTTACATAAAAGGCAAATGGATGTTTTGTTAATGGATGCAGATGAGAACATGAAAGAGTGCTTGTGAATTCAAATCAAAAAGCAGGGAGGGAGTTTATCATTCCATAAAAGAAAACCAGGCGACTGTGTTAATTTCGCTGTTAAAAGCTGTTAACGTCGTCGGGAGTGACATTGAATGAGTGTCTCAAAAAGTGGCGGGATAATAATTAAGAAGTGCACATTAATCAGGTTAGATTGGGCATGAATAGACATGTGTAAAGTGATTAATTGAATCATTACTGTGGTCCTCTACCCCTGTTTTTCTTTTTTCAGAGGTTATTTACAAAAGGCTGAAGTTACCGATGCTTGGACGTGGCATATTTTTAGCTAAATTAATCATTTTATCAATCTGTCTGTAATCTTGTCCTTCGCTGATGGCACCAGCTGGAATCGCGCACTGATGGGAATTTTAATTTCTGTTTGAACATGAAAGCTAGTGATAGTGATTGGTTTTCCAATAGAAAAGAAGAAATCACCCATGCACATAGAACTGAGAACGATGCTAAACACTGCTATTTTGTGAAATCCATTTGGGGACCCAGTAGGGATTAGCAATAAAGTTAATAAAGTTTAAGCCTTTTGAAGATTTTTCAAAATAAAAGTTTAGGCTCTTGATTTTTTTAAAATGTTTTCAAAAGATGTCTAATGCTGACCAAGGCTGCATTTATTTGTTTTAAAATACAGTAAAACAAGTACAATTTAAAATGACTGTTTTCTGGTATTTAATATTTTTTAAATGTAATTGAATTCTGTGAGGGCAGAGCTGAATTTTTTGCCGTCATTACTCCAGTCTTCAGTGTCACTTGATCTTCCTGAAATTATTCTAAACTCTTCATTTGGTGAAACTCAAGAAACATTTCTATCAATGTTGAAAAATGTTTTGCTCATAAATATTGTTCTGGAAACTCATGAGTTTTATTCAGGATTTTTGAATATGACAAAAGAACAGCATTTATTTGCAATCTAGATCTTTTTTTTTTTTTTTAAAGAAATCTTTACTGTAGAATTCTTTACTGTTAACTGTTGATGAATTTAAAGTATTAATTTCTTTAAAGAAACTCATACTGACCCTGATTTTTAAAAAATGGTTTTATATATTGGACACCTAGTAATGATGTTTCATATATTTTGAATATATTTTGAATGGCCCAGCCTTAGGACCCAAATGTACCCTGGGCGATGAGTCTGTGCCTACTTTCAGTGACCCCATCCAGGCCAGTGCAAACAAAACCAGGAAGAGACAAAGACAGATTACTTACCCAGGATGCACAGCCCCAAGGGCCTGCCCCCTAAAAAACAAAGCAACAAAAAACGAAACAAAACAAACAAGGAAGTGCACGTAACTTTAGGATAAAGTGTGTGATTGTTGCTGACGTGACAATGACGTTAGACTTCTAACACTGCAGAAGTTAAATTATGATTACGATATTACCAGAATCAGACAGTCTCTCTCGCAAACACAGTGTTTTGAAATGATCCCGTCACACACTGGATCTCTGTTTCATCCAATTCCTCTCACTAATACCAAAGTCTTACAACACTGCTTTTGAGGCAACACTGTGTGCATGCCAACGAGCCTCTGTCTCCTTTTGTGCTGTTTTCACTGACTGGCCTTATTCACGCGCTGGGATAAATAAGCCTCATTCATGACCGCTGAAAGCCTGAGTCTGCCCTCGCTGGCACAGACGGCCCCTCTGCATGTTCCTGCCTGGCATCCGCTCTCCTGAGAGGGCACTGCCAGCCCGGCTCACCGTCCTGCCATTCTGATTGTGCTAAGACTATCAGTAAGCATTAGCAAGTAATCAAGCTTTGGTAAGACTTTGCGGAGTTATCAATGCTTACCGCAACTCATTTAAAAAAGTATATAGATCTAGGAATATAATTGCAATGTGGAATATTAAAAGGAATGTTCACCCAAAAATTTAAATTGTTTCATCATTTACTCACCCTCATATTGTTTCCAAATCTTTGTTTCCAAGTAGTTTTTAAAAAGGGTTAGTTCCTCCAAAAATGAAAATTATGTCAATAATTACTTACCCTAATGTTGGTCATCTTCGGAGAACAAATGGAGATATTTTTGTTGAAATCCGATGGCTCAGAAAGGCTTTTATTGACACCAATGTAATTTCCTCTCTCAAGACCCATAAAAGGCACTAAAGATGTCGTTAAAAAAGTCCATCTCACTACGGTTCCTTACAATCATTTTATGAAGTGACGAGAATAGTTTTTGTGTGCAAAACCCCCCCGAAATAATGACTTATATAGTGATGGGCCGATTTCTAAACAAAGATTTGACTGGTTATGAATAGGATATCAATACAATGATTCATAACGGTTCGAGACTTTGTTCTGAAATCGGCCAATCACTATAAGTCGTTATTTTTATCACAAAAACTATTCTCGTCGCTTCATAAAATTATTATAGAATCACTGTAGTGAGATGGGCTTTGTAACGACGTCTTTAGTGCTTTTATGGGTCTTGAGAAAGGAAATGACATTGGTGTCAATGAAGGCCTTTCTGAGCAATCGGATTTCAACAAAAATATCTTCATCTGTGTTCCGAAGATGAACGAAGGTCTTACCCTAATGTCATTCAACAACCGTAAGTAGTTAATGACAGAACTTTCATTTTTGGGTGAACTAACCTTTTTTAGTTTAGGTATTGGTTTAGATTAAGGGATGTAGAATATGGTCATGCAGAATAAGTGCATATGTGTTTTATAAGGACTAATAAACAGCCATTATCGTATTATGCTTGCTAATAAGAAAATACTTAATATTGGGATTGGATGCTAAACTAAAGTGTTAACCATAATTTATTTCCAAGGCCAGTAGGCCAAATAAACAACATACATTAATCACAGTCTTTGCATTAAGGCCTGTTCACACCAATAATGGTAACTATAAAGATATAGTAGGTAACTATATAGATAACTGTATTAGCATCTACACCTGCAGATGATATTGTTCTGTTTATTTGAAGTGCTCTGCAGTTTTTCGTCTTTCGCTATAAATGCTCAAGCTTTTATGAGCAAGATTTATCATTCATCAGCAGAAAAAGAAGTGATACCAACTGTTATTTCTCTTTACCGTTATCATTATAGTCGTGGTGTAGAACTATCTATCACTACTAAATATCAGCAACAATACAGGTCTGTGTGAGAAGGGAGCTGCCAGCCGATGATTTCGCCAGCACATTGCAAAAAGCTCTGAAGTTTTCTGATAACGCATAGCCACACCAAACAGACATGGAGAATGATATAACCAATTCAAGCGCTCATTTTGATTTAGTCCTTAAATTCAACTCTTAAGACATTTCAAACATTTTCATGACATTTCATTTGTACAAAGACTTTGATTGCCGAGCTGGTTCTTGTTAGCATCGTTGTTACTGCAAATAATTTTACCCAGCATGGGCCAATCCGGAAGCCAAAAACACGAAAGTGTGAAATATATGACATGCTAAGGTTTGGAACAACATGATGTTGCGTAAATGATGACAGAATCACTGTCTGCACTCTCATTGGTAGTTGTATCACTGTGTATTTGCATAAGGTTGAGTTCTGCTCAGCTCAACTAGTAGTTATCTCATGTCATGTGGCTGAATTCTCTGAAATTGAATGACTTTAGGTCTCTTTGTCACTGATTCAGAAGACTTGTTTATATTTTTAATTTGTCAAGAAAATCAGAGTCCTCTATAGTTTAATGTGTGTGTTATGTGAAAAAAGGGAAAGAGTATTAAGCAATCGTTTGACAGGCAGAGGACAGTAAGAAAGAGACCTAAAGAAGAAGAGGAATGAAATGAAGAGGGCAACAGAAAACGGTGGAGAATGGGAATGCACCCATGAGATAAGCGTGTGAGACTCACATGGTTGGCCTGTGTGTGTGTCTGTGTGTGGGTGGATGATTTGGTTTGTGCATGCATTCCTAACCTCCACCTGAATGCTGACCTTACTCTGAACTGGACGTGCATCTTCTTTTTTTCTCATCGAAAGCCCTGTTTACCCTACACTCCCAACCCACTAAGCACATTTCTTCATAGCTATGAACATTTCTCCACATTTCTGGCTTAGATGCAGTCGGAAAGGGTGATAAGATAAAAAAAAAAATCTGGCTCTGCTATGACAGCGAGAAACAGGAAAAGTGCATGATGAAGGGCAGGCTTGTTTGAGACCGGACGCTGGAGAGAATTGCTGTTGCCTCTTTACCTCCACTTGTCATTTTTGTGGCATGGTTTCTTCTGAGGCTCCCATTTTCTGACATTTTTCCACCCACATTTTTGGTGTAGTCATGACACCGTTTACCACCAAAGAGCCCTGTCAGAAAGCACAGGCAGAAAAATTGAACTGTTGACAATTAAGTTTCACCTTAAAAGCTGATACTTCTGGGATAATGAGAGCGATTAGGGCTGCCGTTTGCTGACGTGAAATCTCTGAAGAGTGGTAGAGGGGTCTGGCTTGTGGTAAGCAGGCGAGGCAGACTGTACTTACCCTTTAATTTAGCCTCTGTGCAGCCAATGTGCCCTCTGCCTGAGCTGTCATTTAGAGCCAAGCCCTCTCTCTGTGCTAATCGAATCAAAGCTTAATAAATCTATTAAATCAAGGAGAATCTCTTTAGCCCTACAGACGCTGGGGATGTCTAGACGTTTATGGCTAGTGTGCCATGCTGGACTTTTGGAATTCACAGCCATTCATTCTCGTCTCCTGCTAGATATGACGATCGATGTGTGCAGATATGGGGTCGTTTTTTGAGATGGCATTGGCCGATAAATTGATTGCTGATTAACAAAAGTGGCCATTGCTTAGTATCACATTATCTTAATTTTCTCATAATTTATTCATTAGAATGCAAATTTGTGTTTATTTGAATTAAAATCTGAATATATATATATATATATATATATTATTAAATATATAAATATAAATATATATTAAATAATTTACTGTAAGTATAAGGATAATAATTATTTAAATAATTATACTTAGATATGGCATTGGCAGATGACTGATTACCAGGTCATTCTGATGGTGTATTTTTTTTTTATTTTCACATTATGTATTAATTTATATGCAAGTTAGTGTTTATAGGCCATATCCTCAATATAGTGTGTATATTTATATATATAAAGTTAAAAAGAACAGCATTTATTCAAAATAGAAATCCTATCTAACTATAGGCTACAAACACTTTTTTATTTTTTTTTATTCATTTAACACATTCTTGCTGAATTTGTTTTTTTGTTGTTGTTTTTTTAAGAAAAAATTACTGAACTTAAACTTTTAAATGGTAGTGTATATTTTTTTTACAATGGATTTTTATTTTTAAATACAATTGACTTTTTAGTCATAAAAGAATCCTGAAAAAAGTATCAGGTTAAAATATTAAGCAGCACAACCATTTCCAGCATTGATAATAAATCAGCATTTTATAATGATTTCTGAAGGATTGTGTGAGACTGGAGTATGCTAAAAAGCTTTAAATTATATTAAAATACCATATTTTGAATTGACATAAAAACATTAAATCTAGTCATTTTTGACCAGTACTGTATATAATGTTTTTGTGAAATGATCATGTTTTTAAAAAACAATATATGTATAAATTTGACAATTATTGACTTGCTTTTAAGTTAACTAATGTGTTTTTTTTATGGCCTTCTCTCCGCATTTTAATCATGCACCAGGTTGTCCCATGGAGTCATGTAGCACTGAAGCATCCCATTTAGAGAGATTAACTTACAACAACACCATGTGTAATGATGATCTTGTGGCCAGGCTGGTTATTAATACGTAAATACGGCGGATTAGTCTGCTCGCAGGCTCGCGCTTGGAGACTAGGATTACTAAAAAGTGCAGGAGTTTTGCTGCATGCCGCTTGCCTCATACATACACACACACATGCGCATGCGAATGCACAGACCACCTGAAGCACACAGAGAGAGGATGATTAGTTCATGGTTAATCTTTTCTATTGAGGTTGATCTCTGTATGTCTGACGCCACCCCTCCCCCAATTACACTCAAGTACGGCTCGCCAGATAACGTCCAGGTCAGACGCTCACATCCATAAACACGCTTTTACGCTAAGCCTTTACATCAAACGCTGCCCGCTGGACTTTTTTAGGCCCTGCATTACATTCGTATACACTGAACATTTAAACACCAGATGGAGGACACAGGAGGGAATCTGCATCATTTTGTCCTGCTTTGATAACCGTACGCTTGTTCGCTTCAGCCATAGGCTTCCAAACTGGCTCACATCAAAAGCCACGTCTCTCCCGTCACATGGTCTGCACAGGAAACATGATAATAGCTCCAATCATGCTGATTCAATCAGGGCTTCTCCTCGAGCATTCTGGAGCTAAATAGTTCCTTGTTGACTACATACACTCACAACTCTGCAAAAACCACAGAAAACTAGAATCTGAAGCTCTGGGCTAATGTACAAGAAACATTAGGGGAAAGCAATGGGATTCAGTAAAATCGCTTTTTATTTTCTCAGGTGTTCTTTTTAAAAACAACATGAAATCAATATTGCTTACATTGTCAAATAAACGCCTACGCTAACAGTCGCCTGACTGCACGATTCGTCAGTGTGCAGTTCTTCTATAAAACAGTAAAATCAGTAATATTAAGACATTTTATATTCACATTTAACCTTCAGTTTTCTATTTTATTGTATTTTAAAATGTCTTTTTTTTCTTCTTCAGCGTCAGATGATCCTTTAAAAACCTAGCCTGACAAGCCAGACCCACATCAAGATGTTTGGTCTGGAAACTCACCATAGACAGGGCTCAATCCGAGGGGCGGGATAAACGGTTGTCTTTCAAACTCCCTCTGTACGCGATAGATAGCGCTACAACCAACCAGAGCAACGAAGGTGAAGCAGAGCTCGTTGACATATTAAACATTCACCGTATCCGGTCGACTAAACTCCGAACACATCTTCCCTTTTTTAAGAAT
Organism: Pseudorasbora parva; assembly: GCF_024679245.1. Taxonomy (NCBI): domain Eukaryota; kingdom Metazoa; phylum Chordata; class Actinopteri; order Cypriniformes; family Gobionidae; genus Pseudorasbora; species Pseudorasbora parva. The sequence continues at coordinate 25,962,014 of NC_090192.1, read as the reverse complement.
GACTTCAGTGCTGTTCTTTGTTCTTTTCTCAGAGAAAAGCTTAACTCCAAGTCTTCCAGAATCACAGTCAAAGCTGATTCGATAGACCGCCGTTCACCAGTTTCTGTGTTTACTAGAAGCACGCAAACGCAACTCGGCCGTCGTCATTATGGCCCCGCCCGCCGACTCTATACACGATGTGATTGGCCCGTCCAGATTGAGAGAAATACAGCTCAGAAGGGTATTGAGAGTTCCTAGACGACACTTGCGGGCAGATTAAATTTGCTGCCGCTAGGGTGCGTCTAGATTTCTAGGCTATCAAAAACCAGTCTAATACTCAAAAAATCATTTTATTATCAATGTTGAAACCAATTGTGCTTAGTCATATTTTTGTGGAAACTGACACACTTTTTTTCTCCAGGATTTTTAGGCTAATAAATAATTTATTTAAAAATATACTTTTTTTTTGTAACATTATCATCATAGGCTTTGCTGGTTCAGCTTTAATGCTTCATTAAAATATTTAAAAGTATAAGAAAAGGCTGATATGTATTTTTCTATGTAATCAATCCATCTGACCAAATGATCCAGTTAAATCACTATTAATAAAACCCATTTATTCCACCTATACAGTATTATTATTTGGTAATAGGGACATAATGTATGTTAAGAGCGCTGTGAATGCTGATGTGGGTATTCATGTACAGTGAGTTAAGGGATAATGTAGAGTTGGTCATTATCAAAATACCCAATAGTGTATTCAGAACCTTGATGCAAAGCAGATTCATTAATATAAGCTGAAATGATTTCATTATGTAAAAAGAAAGAGATCACGGATTAATAGAGACATAAAGCTAGAACAGCTATAGGAAATCGGTGCCCTGGGACAATGGTCAATTATTCAGTTTAGCTGCCACTATACAAAAACATTTGACTGCAATTGACCAATCAGAATCAAGTAATCCAGAGAGCTGTGTAGTAATGAACAAAACAGTGTGCTTAATTGTCAGCTAGCGAATGCTCGGTGTGGACCATATTTCAGTCTCTTTTCATGGTAACAGACTCACAAGGTCCTTGTGTAACCCTGCCGTGGCTCTGCTGCCGTGGGTCGGCCTTGCGATTAGTGCAGCTCAATCCATCTACGTTATGGCTGAAATAGCTCCACATAAAGTAGTAAGCACAACCTCCTGACCCAAAAATGAGGGGCTTAAGAGACCAGCTGTGTGTGTGTGTGTGTGTGTGTGTGTGTGTGTGTGTGTGTGTGTGTGTGTGTGTGTGTGTGTGTGTGTTCGCCCAGGAGAAAGAGAGCGCATGTTTCAAAGGTTAAGCCTTTATGTGTGTGTGTGGGAGAGATTTGTAAGAGAGGAGAAGAACAGGTAAAAGTGTAGCGATAAACCCTATTAATAAATCCCTCTTCCTTTAGAGTCTATCTTTCCTAATCTCTCTCTCCTGTGTCTTTCCTTCCTCTCTGTGCTTCCTCTCACTGTTCCCTCATTCACAAGAGCACCTTCATAGATGTGCGTAGCTGCATTTGTGTACCTGAGTGCGGTTTTATCGCCTTTCTGTCGCCATCTCCGGTTTGTTATCATGGACGATTAATGAGGATGTGGTACGAAATAACGCAGACTATAACTGCTAACACATTCATCCACCCTATCATCACAGGGTGTGTCATCCTGGGAGAGGACACAGGAAATGAGAGAGAGATGCTGTGCCAATTAAACAAACGCTTTTCAAACTGTGTGTGTGTGTGTGTGTGTGTGTGTGTGTGTGTGTGTGTGTGTGTGTGTGTGTGTGTGTGTGTGTGTGTGTGTGTGTGTGTTTCCATCTACTCAAAATGTACTCATCTCCTCGTTTTTTTCATTCACACTCTCACTCACACTCCCACACACTCAGGGCGGCATCATAGACAATCATCGTGTCTGAGGACATGGCACAGGAAATCAGGGTTGTCTTGGAAACGGGGCCTTATTGATTAAGTGGTCATCATCGCTCAGCACATGTGGCTCAGAGGTGGACAGGGTTTTCCAACTCTCTCTCCTCTTTTGTTCTACATTCATGTTTCGTTTCCATTCTCTTCCTCATCCAAATCCCCACCAGGTGTTTGTCACTCCCTCATGGGTAATTTTGATTTAATTGTTTTTTTAATGTTTGTTTTTGTGTTTATATGATCTTGTGAATACCCCTAGTATTTACTGGATGCAATATATACGGCATTATTGTGAACTGAAATTAATACAACTTTAAATAATTGGGAAAACTGAAAACTAGCTTAAAAACATGTTCATGCCTCAAAAACTAAAACAGAATCACCATTATATGTACATAGTTTATAAAACTATATAAAAAACTAAATGTACAAAATATATAGATTAAAGGGGTCATGAACTGCATTGTTTTATGATGTTTCATGGAGTTCACTTATAATTTTAGAATGCTTTTAACATCAAACATCATAATTTAGAAATAAAAGGCATTTCCTACCCTGATTTTAGCAAACTGGTTTGAACGCTCTGTTTGAAGGGGCGTGTCTGCTGTGAGAGTTCAGTGTAAACGCCCACTGCTGTGATTGGCTAACGTCTTTCCATTTGAAATAGCTAAGTATTACTCTCTCTTTTAGTGCATTTTTACTATTGCATAACTTTATAACTAGTTATAACTAGTTGTAAAAAGTCTTGCATTACATTTAGGCCACGTTTACACGTACATGGTTATTTTGAAAAACGGGAGACATTTCCCTTCGTTTGCCCCCTTCGTTTACACGCAAACAGAGAATTCACCTCTGAAAACGAGTCTTTATAAAAACTTTGGCCAGAGTGGAGATTTAGAAAATCTTCATTTTCATGTTTGTATGTAAACTGAGACAAACTGGTGTTTAGGCAGCCAACGTCACAGTATGCGCCAGAGCTCGTACCTATGTTTACATGTGATCATGGAAGCATTGAGAGTAGCAGTCGCATTTATGTTGGTGCAAACTCCTCTTGTGTGTTTGCATTTGCAAATATAGCTGCTCCATTATGTCGAGGAGCAGAGACGAATGAGTGCTCGGAGGTCAGCAATTTTGCAACAACTTCTCCCTCTAACACGAAGAACCAGCCCGCGTCACCGCCAGCACCGCCGCTATTTTCGGGATTCTGATTGGCTTACGTGGGCTTGAACTTCTCAATACACCGCCACCTACAGGTTTGGCATGCTCTTGACGGCAAATAAACACGGGTACGTGTAAATGAACACTTTTCTGAAAACTGAGGTGTGCCCAATGTTATTTTTGAAACCGGAGAGGTTGAAAAGTCTGTTTATGAAAATAACCACCCACGTGTAAACGTAGCCTTAGATCTATGGCATTACATTTAGATCTATGACATTATATTAAGATTGTGGCATGAAAGGTTGCAAAGATGAACATTGTAGCCAATCGCAGTTATGCTGAGCGCATGAAAGCAGTGATCTCATCAATGCAACTCAGTTTCTGTACAATAACGAATGCTTTCATCTTCACTAACAGTGCAAACGTGATATAGTTAAAGGGGTGGGTACGTGTTTTTTTTTTCTAGGCTTGCTTGTGTTGATGGGGCGCAGTATAACATGTCTTAATACTTTTAAAATACTTTTTCTTTTCTTATATTTTATCTTTATTCCACACCGCTGTCTCCACTGTCCTTTGAACGGCTCGTTTGCTCTCTGCTTCTATGAAGCCCATCCCTCCGAAAAATGCTATGGTCTTAGATTGGTTTGATGGCCAAATGTAGTTTCATGTATTTTTATTGGCTGAAGTGCCAAGCACAGGTTGTCCGGAGGAAACGCCATGCACCACTTACTATTACGGGCAGAAGTCACATCTGTAGTGACTAGGAAGGGTTTATGATGTCACCGAGAAGAAGCTCATTGTAATCTAAACCGTCCGTTTTTGTAGGCAGTAAACTGCCATAACTTTAAAAGATAATATCTCCGTTTGCATTGAACTTTCAGCGCTGTAACTTTGCAGATACTGTTTATGCTCAAGCAGCAACATTACACACTAACTAAAGTTAAAAAAGTGCAACCACCCCTTTAAGAGGTTTGTTAAATAAAACAGGAGTCACTGATAAACGCATCACATTGACAATCAGCTGCTCCAACGATTGCAAAGGGAGCTTTCTTTGATCGCTTTCTTTATAGAGTTTAATCACGTTAAATAACATATTTTTTATCCTTCTAAGAGAAACAGCGTAAGCTGATGTTTAGTCTCTTGTTTTATTTACTGACAGACACACAAACATCTGACTGTACATTAATCATTACATTTCAGATCAGGCATTAAAATGAACAGTTAAGCTACTTCATGTTGCATTACTGTCTAGTCCAGGCAGTATCCTAAAATGCATGTTTATTGCTTGGTAGCTCGATCTAGTTTAACACCACGTAGGCCTGTGTGAATCAGTGGGTGGGGCTAAACAGGCACTGTTGAAGTAGGCTTAGTTGATCTTCTTATGCAGAGGTGGCACTTGCCTACCTTACATCAAAGATCCCCACTTTTAAAAAAAAGTTGTTTTCTAGGCCTGGTGTCAAACTTATATGGCACAAAGGCACTTATATGTCAAAAGCTAAAGGACAATCATGACCCCTTTAAAAACTCAATTAAAAACATTTGAAACTCTTTCAATTTAGTTCTGTAGCTTTCACTAAGAATTACTGAATTAAAAAACTAAGAATTAACCTTGATAATGACCCATATAAAAGTCACAATTTATATAAGGGTCTGTTTCTCACTATTAACTATTAACTACTTTTGCCTCAGTAAACTCCTAATTACTCTTTATTAATAGTTAGTAAGATAATTGTTAAGTTTAGTTATTGGGTAGGAATAAGGCATTAATATGTGCTTTATAAGTACTAATAAACAGCCAATATCCTAATGTAATATGCATGCTAATAAACAACCTCAATTGGACCTTAACCTAAATTGTTACCCATATAAATATAATATGACAAACAGTGGTTTCTGTTTCTGTTTATTGTTGCAAAACCAGAGTTAGGATCTCTCTCTCTCTCTCTCTCTCTCTCTCTCTCTCTCTCTCTCTCTCTCTCTCTCTCTCTCTCTCTCTCTCTCTCTCTCTCTCTCTCTCTCTCTCTCTCTCTCTCTCTCTCTCTCTCTCTCTCTCTCTCTCTCTCTCTCTCGCTCTCTCTCTCTCTCTCTCTCTCTCTCTCTGATGACATGATTCTACAGCTCCTCTTTTGACATTTATCTCTTTTTTTGCACTTGTCATGTGCTTGTGTTCATTCCCTCTGGTTCATCCTGATCTAGAGTTTGACTGTCATATGTCAGATGTTTTGATCTCTGTCCTGGAGCAGCGAAATGATTTTGGCATGCTTGCATTGGGATTTACAGTAGGAAATGAGGACAGAACCATGGTCGTTTTTTGCCGTTGGCTGGCAGTGTGATATTTTGAGTTTAGACAGATTAAGTCAGGGTCCTAAAGTCATTTAGAATCCGAAAGAGCTTTTATGGTTTATATGAATCTAGCTTCAGGCCACAGGTATGCGTGTGGCCCAGGTTTTGCCTACATTGTGAAAAGTTTATAATCAAACAAACACGTATTAATGAAAATCTGAAGGTTTATGTAAAGGTTAGGGGATAGAAAATATCATTAGCTCAGTTCAAATTCTAAAAAAAATAGAAGTAAATTGAAAGTTATGTGTGTAATTTAAATGGATAGTTCAGCCAACAATCATAATTCTAATATCCATTCAGGTGTGTATCATCCTTGAAGTCTGAATGTCATGTGTAGCTTTGACAGTTGTATTGAGGTAACCTCACTGAACAGTCAGTGTGCGTGTGTGTGTGTGTGGTTGTAATAGTGCATCATCTATCTCCTCTTCTAACGTTTCGAAGGACTGAGACACTGTGGAATGTAAACACTCAAGCAAAATAAACCGTTATTATCGAAAGTAGCCGGTGCGTTAGTGAGTAAAGTGATGTTGGATGTTGCCAAGTCGCCGTTAGTAGTGTTCATGATTAAAAACTTTATCTAACTATCAGCTGGGAAACCACAAGTCTACCATTGGTTGTCTCCCACTCAAGCTCAACATTGTAGCATCCTTCCTGTCACTTGTGTCACCTCAAATCGCAATCTCTCATTAAAAATGAATGAACTTTCTTCTGCACAAGTTACTCTTGCCCTTAAGAGAATATGTGCCATGTAGAGGGTTACATTTTTGCAGCACTTGCACAGATCAACCTTGAATATCTCACGCTTGAATAACTTTAATTATTGCAAAATAATCTGATGGAACTTTTCGAAATACTCAGATTAGCAAAAAATGTCCTTAAAATGCGTAGTTATCAGATTTAGATTGAGAGTGTGGACCTTTTCCAGAGTAATCTTGCTTAAAATTTGCTGCCATTTAGTAGTAAGGCGTGAGAGCTTTTGGGGAGCGAAAGTGCGGCACTCTTTTGAATGACTGGGGAACATCACGTCATGGAAATCTCAAAAGAAAAAGCGTATCGGGTCGTGGCGAGTTCAAAAGGAAGTTGAGGTTTTTCCTGCCAAGGTCACG
>NC_090192.1:25872889-25955298 GCF_024679245.1 Pseudorasbora parva | reverse complement strand
ATCCCTTTTCCTTTAGAGTCTATCTTTCCTAATCTCTCTCTCTCTCTCTCTCTGTGTCTTTCCTTCCATCTCTGTGCTTCCTCTCACTGTTCCCTCATTCACAAGAGCACCTTCATAGATGTGCGTAGCTGCATTTGTGTACCTGAGTGCGGTTTTATCACCTTTCTGTCGCCATCTCCGGTTTGTTATCATGGACGATTAATGAGGATGTGGTACGAAATAACGCAGACTATAACTGCTAACACATTCATCCACCCTATCATCACAGGGTGTGTCATCCTGGGAGAGGACACAGGAAATGAGAGAGAGATGCTGTGCCAATTAAAACAAACGCTTTTCAAACTGTGTGTGTGTGTGTGTGTGTGTGTGTGTTTCCATCTACTCAAAATGTACTCATCTCCTCGTTTTTTTCATTCACACTCTCACTCACACTCCCACACACTCAGGGCGGCATCATAGACAATCATCGTGTCTGAGGACATGGCACAGGAAATCAGGGTTGTCTTGGAAACGGGGCCTTATTGATTAAGTGGTCATCATCGCTCAGCACATGTGGCTCAGAGGTGGACAGGGTTTTCCAACTCTCGCTCCTCTTTTGTTCTACATTCATGTTTCGTTTCCATTCTCTTCCTCATCCAAATCCCCACCAGGTGTTTGTCACTCCCTCATGGGTAATTTTGATTTAATTGTTTTTTTAATGTTTGTTTTTGTGTTTATATGATCTTGTGAATACCCCTAGTATTTACTGGATGCAAATATATAGGACATTATTGTGAACTGAAATTAATACAACTTTAAATAATTGGGAAAACTGAAAACAAGCTTAAAAAACATGTTCATGCCTCAAAAACTAAAACAGAATCACCATTATATGTACATAGTTTATAAAACTATATAAAAACTAAATGTACGAAATATATAGATTAAAGGGGTCATGAACTGCATTGTTTTATGATGTTTCATGGAGTTCACTTATAATTTTAGAATGCTTTTAACATCAAACATCATAATTTAGAAATAAAAGGCATTTCCTACCCTGATTTTAGCAAACTGGTTTGAACGCTCTGTTTGAAGGGGCGTGTCTGCTGTGAGAGTTCAGTGTAAACGCCCACTGCTGTGTTTGGCTAACGTCTTTCCATTTGAAATAGCTAAGTATTACTCTCTCTTTTAGTTCATTTTTACTATTGCAGCTCTCACTGTTAACTAGTTGTAAAAAGTCTTGTATTACATTTAGGCCACGTTTACACGTACATGGTTATTTGAAAAACTGAGACATTTCCCTTCGTTTGCGCCCTTCGTTTACACGCAAACAGAGAATTCACCTCTGAAAACGAGTCTTTCTTAAAACTTTGGCCAGAGTGGAGATTTAGAAAATCTTCGTTTTCATGTTTGTATGTAAACTGAGACAAACTGGTGTTTAGGCAGCCAACGTCACTGTATGCGCCAGAGCTCGTACCTATGTTTACATGTGATCATGGAAGCATTGAGAGTAGCAGTCGCATTTATGTTGGTGCAAACTCCTCTTGTGTGTTTGCATTTGCAAATACAGCTGCTCCATTATGTCGAGGAGCAGAGACGAAATGAGTGCTTGGAGGTCAGCAATTTTGCAACAACTTCTCCCTCTAACACGAAGAACCAGCCCGCGTCACCGCCAGCGCCGCCGCTATTTTCGGGGATTCTTATTGGCTTATGTGGGCTTGAACTTCTCAATACACCGCCACCTACAGGTTTGGCATGCTCTTGACGGCATATAAACACGGGTACGTGTAAATGAACACTTTTCTGAAACTGAGGTGTGCACAATGTTATTTTTGAAACCGGAGAGGTTGAAAAGTCTGTTTATGAAAATAACCACCCACGTGTAAACGTAGCCTTAGATCTATGGCATTACATTTAGGTCTATGGCATTACATTTAGATCTGACATTATATTAAGATTGTGGCATGAAAGGTTGCAGAGATTAGCATTGTAGCCAATCGCAGTTATGTTGAGCGCATGAAAGCAGTGATCTCATCATTGCAACTCAATTTCTGTACAATAACGAATGCTTTCATCTTCACTAACAGTGCAAACGTGATATAGTTAAAGGGGTGGGTACGTGTTTTTTTTTTCTAGGCTTGCTTGTGTTAACATGTCTTAATACTTTTAAAATACTTTTTCTTTTCTTATATTTTATCTTTATTCCACACCGCTGTCTCCACTGTCCTTTGAACGGCTCGTTTGTTTCCTGCTTCTATGAAGCCCATCCCTCCGAAAAATGCTATGGTCTTAGACTGGTTTGATGGCCAAATGTAGTTTCATGTATTTTTATTGGCTGAAGTGCCAAGCACAGGTTGTCCGAGGAAACGCCATGCACCACTTACTATTACGGGCAGAAGTCACATCTGTAGTGACTAGGAAGGGTTTATGATGTCACCGAGAAGAAGCTCATTGTAATCTAAACCGTCCGTTTTTGTAGGCAGTAAACTGCCATAACTTTAAAAGATAATATCTCCGTTTGCATTGAACTTTCAGCGCTGTAACTTTGCAGATACTGTTTATGCTCAAGCAGCACATTACACACTAACTAAAGTTAAAAAAAGTGCAACCACCCCTTTAAGAGGTTTGTTAAATAAAACAGGAGTCACTGATAAACGCATCACATTGACAATCAGCTGCTCCAACGATTGCAAAGGGAGCTTTCTTTGATCGCTTTCTTTATAGAGTTTAATCACGTTAAATAACATATTTTTTATCCTTCTAAGAGAAACAACGTAAGCTGATGTTTAGTCACTTGTTTTATTTACTGACAGACACACAACATCTGACTGTACATTAATCATTACATTTCAGATCAGGCATTAAAATGAACAGTTAGCTACTTCATGTTGCATTACTGTCTAGTCCAGGCAGTATCCTAAAATGCATGTTTATTGCTTGGTAGCTCGATCTAGTTTAACACCACGTAGGCCTGTGTGAATCAGTGGGTGGGGCTAAACAGGCACTGTTGAAGTAGGCTTAGTTGATCTTCTTATGCAGAGGTGGCACTTGCCTACCTTACATCAAAGATCCCCCCTTTTAAAAAAAAGTTGTTTTCTAGGCCTGGTGTCAAACTTATATGGCACAAAGGCACTTATATGTCAAAAGCTAAAGGACAATTTGATTTCTCAGTTCATGACCCCTTTAAAAACTCAATTAAAAACATTTGAAACTCTTTCCAATTTAGTACTGTAGCTTTCACTAAGAATTACTGAATTAAAAAACTAAGAATTAACCTTGATAATGACCCATATAAAAGTCACAATTTATATAAGGGTCTATTTCTCACTATTAACTATTAACTACTTTTGCCTCAGTAAACTCCTAATTACTCTTTATTAATAGTTAGTAAGATAATTGTTAAGTTTAGTTATTGGGTAGGAATAAGGCATTATTATGTGCTTTATAAGTACTAATAAACAGCCAATATCCTAATGTAATATGCATGCTAATAAACAACCTCAATTGGACCTTAACCTAAATTGTTACCCATATAAATATAATATGACAAACAGTGGTTTCTGTTTCTGTTTATTGTTGCAAAACCAGAGTTAGGATCTCTCTCTCTCTCTCTCTCTCTCTCTCTCTCTCTCTCTCTCTCTCTCTCTCTCTCTCTCTCTCTCTCTCTCTCTCTCTCTCTCTCTCTCTCTCTCTCTCTCTCTCTCTCTCTCTCTCTCTCTCTCTCTCTCTCTCTCTCTCTGATGACATGATTCTACAGCTCCTCTTTTGACATTTATCTCTTTTTTTGCACTTGTCATGTGCTTGTGTTCATTCCCTCTGGTTCATCCTGATCTAGAGTTTGACTGTCATATGTCAGATGTTTTGATCTCTGTCCTGGAGCAGCGAAATGATTTTGGCATGCTTGCATTGGGATTTACAGTAGGAAATGAGGACAGAACCATGGTCGTTTTTTGCCGTTGGCTGGCAGTGTGATATTTTGAGTTTAGACAGATTAAGTCAGGGTCCTAAAGTCATTTAGAATCCGAAAGAGCTTTTATGGTTTATATGAATCTAGCTTCAGGCCACAGGTATGCGTGTGGCCCAGGTTTTGCCTACATTGTGAAAAGTTTATAATCAAACAAACACGTATTAATGAAAATCTGAAGGTTTATGTAAAGGTTAGGGGATAGAAAATATCATTAGCTCAGTTCAAATTCTAAAAAAATAGAAGTAAATTCAAAGTTATGTGTGTAATTTAAATGGATAGTTCAGCCAACAATCATAATTCTAATATCCATTCAGGTGTGTATCATCCTTGAAGTCTGAATGTCATGTGTAGCTTTGACAGTTGTATTGAGGTAACCTCACTGAACAGTCAGTGTGCGTGTGTGTGTGTGTGGTTGTAATAGTGCATCATCTATCTCCTCTTCTAACGTTTCGAAGGACTGAGACACTGTGGAATGTAAACACTCAAGCAAAATAAACCGTTATTATCGAAAGTAGCCGGTGCGTTAGTGAGTAAAGTGATGTTGGATGTTGCCAAGTCGCCGTTAGTAGTGTTCATGATTAAAAACTTTATCTAACTATCAGCTGGGAAACCACAAGTCTACCATTGGTTGTCTCCCACTCAAGCTCAACATTGTAGCATCCTTCCTGTCACTTGTGTCACCTCAAATCGCAATCTCTCATTAAAAATGAATGAACTTTCTTCTGCACAAGTTACTCTTGCCCTTAAGAGAATATGTGCCATGTAGAGGGTTACATTTTTGCAGCACTTGCACAGATCAACCTTGAATATCTCACGCTTGAATAACTTTAATTATTGCAAAATAATCTGATGGAACTTTTCGAAATACTCAGATTAGCAAAAAATGTCCTTAAAATGCGTAGTTATCAGATTTAGATTGAGAGTGTGGACCTTTTCCAGAGTAATCTTGCTTAAAATTTGCTGCCATTTAGTAGTAAGGCGTGAGAGCTTTTGGGGAGCGAAAGTGCGGCACTCTTTTGAATGACTGGGGAACATCACGTCATGGAAATCTCAAAAGAAAAAGCGTATCGGGTCGTGGCGAGTTCAAAAGGAAGTTGAGGTTTTTCCTGCCAAGGTCACGACCCAGGAAGTGCATTACCTCTGATAAGGGCTGGTGGGAATAAAGTCATTGTGGCAGTGTCACGAGAAGAGAGGATGTGGATAGTACGAACTGTGTGTGTGAGAAGGATGGTGCGAAGGAAAGTTAAGCTAAATAAAGTCAGACATTGGATTCTCTGTTCTCTTCCTCCATATCTAGAGCTCAGAATAATAACATGTGCTCACTGCTTGAAACAACATTTCATGCTAGTCTTAACCTGAGGCAAATTCTTTGCTTAGAAAACAGATAATGTGATTTTACAAGTTAGTAGCCTATAGCATCTTTCTCTCATATAATTGTGTGACACTTTACAGTATTGGCCAAAAGTTATGCTTACATGACTGCATATATTGAACAAAAATATAGTAAAACGGTAATGTAAATATTATTGCAATTTAAAATCACATCTATTTGAATATATTTTAAAATGTAATTTTGGCAAAGCTGAATTTTTAGCATCATTACTCCAGTATGCAGTGTCACATGATCCTTTAGAAATCATTCTAATTTGCCAAAGAAAATGACTTATTACTATAGATGCTGAAAACAGATGCGTAATATTTTTGTGGAAACACAAAATCACCCTGAAAGAGGGATGTAAACTATTATATGATGAAAAATGGCTAGGACATTTCTAAGGAATATGGATAGTTGGTAGGCTGCCACTAATGTCTATTGTTCTAGTATTATATGTAATTTTAAACATATTTCATCATCCACTACGCAAGTCGGATCACTTAAAAAAGGTAATAGAACACTTTTCATCAAGCTTTTTTCGTAAAAAAAAAAGAAAAAAAAGATAATGATCAAAAATAAGTGTGTTCTAAAAAAAAAAATTATGTTTTCTTTTCCACGTTTGTTTCTCTCAGTCCAAACAGACATGCGCATTAGATTTTTGTTCTTTTGTTTACCCGGAAAAAGACCAAAGTTTAAGGCGTTTAAATAAATCTAACATAATTTGAACGAACAAATATGAGTAATAATAATAGTGATGCTTAGCATACTCCACGTCTTACAATGCTAAAAGCCTAAGATACTGTATCTTCTTGCATGAGATGCTCAGCCGCTAATATGGTAGCCTGACCTTGCTCTCTCCTCTCTCTCTCTCTCTCTCTCTCTCTCTCTCTCTCTCTCTCTCTCTCTCTCTCTCTCTCTCTCTCTCTCTCTCTCACTTTGAAACTGAGACGTTGATGACTTTGGTGTGTTTTTCTTTCCTTGTCTCTCTGTTCTTTTTCTTAGTCCTTTCTTTCTCTCTCTTTCGGCTCTCTGTTCCACCCTTTTTTAATTTCTCCTGCTACATCAAAGCACAGGCTGGTGTGTAGGCGGTTAAATATGGGCCCAATGTCAACAAGCTCTCTACTTTTTTCACTTCTCCTTTTCTTTTTCTTCCCCTTCCGAGACCTGGAGGATATGCCCTCCAGCACAAACACGATGTACTCTTCTTTGTCCCCCAGTAAAACATCCCTTTCAGTCTTTTCACTTAGGGGAAATATGCCACTTTCTTGACAACATGTCATCGTGGCAGAAGGACTGAGCCGGGTTCATTAGCGCCAGTTGAACTCGCATTCAGACTCGCAGTTACGGAGACAAATCACCGAAACTTCTTATGATACCAACAGCTTAAGATGATGTACAGGCTGCCTGTAAAACATACCCATTCTGCCTAGATAGGCAGCGCAGCGGGTTTTGAGACAAAGCCATAATTAGAAGTCAGGGGAATTTACGGTACTGACTCATTATAAATCATCTAGTAGCACCAGATATTCCTGCAAGCTCAGAGACGTCACAGTTTTTCTTTATCATGGATTCTGTGCTGACTTAATAAAGCTGTCTGGAGATATAAGAAGAGGATGAGATCCAGACGCAGGGAGGATTGAGGAGAGGTCTGGAGCACACCTGGTTTACACACACACAGCACTCTAGTGTGTGTTCTGATAACTTCCATTTGTCCAGTTTCCGTTTGATTTCTTTTTAAATAAGGAAAAGACGTTGTTAAAGATAGAAAAAGGAAGGGGGAAGGACCTGTAAAACGGCACAGGAAAAGACGTCAAAGCAACAGTTCTAGTGTGACGTGGCCCTGGCAGTGGAGACTCATCGGGGAATGGATTCGGCTCACTGAACAAATCACACGCATACAAAAACACACACCTGTGGAGTTAATACTGTCCAGGGCGTTTTTTTCTTTTCAGTATGTCTAAACTTCTGTTTTCGTGTTTAGGTACGTGTTTGAGTCTGTAAAGAAATAAATGATGCTAGAACTTTTCCCAGAATTACACTTTTCTAAACAAATTTTGCATTGGTTTTTAACCAGCTGATGTTTTTTAGGGATTCTGAGTTCGCCTCTCCACGATCTTAATGAAATAAACATGCTGTTATGATTCACTGTTCCACAAAAGTGTACTTGTGTTGTTGTTTTTACTAAAATACGCTTTTTTTGATGTTTTGTTAGTAATTCAGGGACATTCATACATTTGAACGTGTGGCATAACAACATGTTTTTTTTTGTCTTTACCTAGCCATAGCGACAAGCAACAGAACATTTTGTCAGTAGCCCCGCCCACTCCACATGTCGACTCCAACTGTCCATTAAACATCCAATTTTTGGCTTTTATTGTCACATTAAGTAGCAGTTTCACATTCAGAGTGGACAGAGAAATGTGTTGCATCTCTCTGTATATGTTTATTGGAAAATCAGAGGGAAATACTATGTTAATGGAATGCCAGAATCACTTTTGTATCTAAAAAGAGAATTAGGGGTTAAAAGAGGGTGCCGGAGAGGCAACTTTTTCCCCAAGCCTTGTGCAGTAGAGCATTTAAGCCTTGTTATAAAGCGCTCTCTCTCTCTCTCTCTCTCTCTCTCTCTCTCTCTCTCTCTCTCTCTCTCTCTCTCTCTCTCTCTCTCTCTCTCTCTCTCTCTCTCTCTCACACACACACTCACACACTCACACACACACACACACACACACACACACACACACACACACACACACACACACACACACACACACACACACACATTATGGCTTAGACCACATGCTTATAATGCCGGCCTATAGTCCAGAGATCATGTCTTAGAGTAATAATCATTAGACTCAAAGACTGATTGTTGCTGCAAACCCACAGGTGAGTGTATGTGTGTGTGTAGACGGCAGTTAGATGATTGTAATCTCTAATCTCTGTTGTTTATCTGACATGCTGTTTGTTTGTCTCAGATTAAGAGGATGCTTAGCGCTCGGGTGTTTTTGGTATTATTATTCCACTCTAATTGCGGGAGAGAATGAAAGCATTAATGAATGTGATCGTTTGAGAGCGCGATTAGCCTATTTGACCACTGGCTGTTGTGTATGTGGTGTCATTAGTGTGTGGGAGTGTGTGTGGAGGCGTGCAATGAAGATCAGCAGATAGCCAGTGTATTTTCGTAAACCGTGATCTCTTTGCTACACCAATGATGACGAAGACCGTCATGTAGATCAACAATGTCTGAATGAACAAAGACCATTCTGCATATTTTTTTTCATCTTGCTATTGTGCACATCTGCATGTGTTAATGTGTGTGTATGTGGATGTTTTGTATTTGGTTATTTGGTCTGGCAGGTAAATGTCACGCATGGGAGCGTTGCCTAGCTACAAAAATCAAATGCCATTAGCCCAATGAGAGTGAGAGTGTGCTTCACATTCCTGACAAATAACATGTCCACAACACAGCGCTGCTCATCTGCATATACGCACACTTCCTGTTTTCGTTCAAACAATTAAAAAGCAAGTTATGCATCTCTTTGAACTCTTTATTGATGATGTTCTGAGTGCTAATGAAGAACTCTGTTTCTGATTTTGGTTTTAGAGAGTGTTTATAGATTTGTGCTGCTTTCACGTTTTGTTAAAATTACTGTAATCATGTTACAATAAGTTTTTTCTAAGCTATTCACTTCCTTAAAGTTATTTCTTTATATTTGGTGGCAGTTTTCACAACACTAAAATGAATTGTTGTTGGTATCTTAATCACAATATTAATGCACCTCTATAAAAATATTTGAGGAACTAAGTGTTTATTAAAGGGGTGGTTGCATGCGATTTCACTTTTTTTACTTTAGTTAGTTTGTAATGTTGCTGCTTGAGCATAAACAGTATCTGCAAAGTTACAACGCTGAAAGTTTAATGCAAACGGAGATATTGTCTTTAAAAGTTATGGCAGTTTATTGCCTACAAAAACGATTTTGTTGGTGACATCATAAACCCTTTCTAGTCACTACAGATGTGACTTCTGCCCGTAATGGTAAGGGGCGTGGCGTTTCCGCCGGACAAACTGTGCTTGGCACTTCAGCCAATAAAAATACATGAAAATAAATTTGCCCATCTAACCAGTCCAAGACCATTCCGTTTTTCGGAGGGATGGGCTTCATAGAAGCAGAAAGCAAACGAGCCGTTCAAAGGACAGTGGAGACCGCGGTGTGGAATAAAGGTAAAATATAAGAAAAATACAGCGTTAACAAAAAAACTAGACAACAAAGCCTAGAAAAAAAACACAGAACCACCACTTTAACATAACACGTTCAGTTGCTATGCTTGTCTATTGATTTTCTACGCAAGCATGTGCTTGTGCAGCGTCTCACACGCACAGCTGAAGTTAAAGGGATAGTTCATCCTAGGTGTATATGACATTCTCCTTTCAGGCGTTTACAATCAGTTATATTAAAAAATGTCCTAGCTCTTCCAAGCTTTATAATAGGAGTGAATGGCTGTTTCTGTCCATAAAGTCTCACCCGCTCCGGTGAGAATATGCTATTTCTCACAAGAAAAAAGTTTTGTTTTGCTCTATCCTCTGAACTTCCACCTTCGCCACTGGAACTTACGCTACGTCCTACGTCAAACATTGGAAAGCCAGTCTCTCGTGAATGCGCATACGAAAGCTAGCTGAAGTTAGAGATTACAGTTTGTAAAGTTTTAAAGGGGGGGTGAAACACTCAGTTTCAGTCAGTGTCATGTCAATCTTGAGTACCTATAGAGTAGCATTGCATCCTGCATATCTCCGAAAAGTCTTTATTTTTTTTATAATTATATAAGAAAGATGCGCTGTTCCGAGTCTTTCCGAAAAAAGCCGAGCGGGTGGGGGCGTATCGTGTGAGCGGAGCTAAATAATGACGTGTGCACGCTGCTGCTATTGTGTTGAGTCGAGTGCGTCGTAAAGCTGTGTCATCCCTAACAGCGGGAAAAAACTTTATTCAAAATAAAAATATGGCTTTTAATCAGATACAGCCATACATCTATGATCCGGAATCAGACCCAGAGGCTGAAGTTGAACAGGAGCAGCAGCAAAAACGACTAGAGCAGGACGTCGCTATGTGGTACAAGTTATACACTAACTATATAATATGCTTAGCGACTTGTGTTATTTACATATTTATACTTGAATTATATCGTTGTATTTTTGTCTTTGAAGGTGTACATGTGGGAAGTGCAGTTGTGCATGTGTGTGTGTGTGTTTACGCGTGGTTTGTGTAGACAATTGTAACGTTAGTAAGCGGACTGGTTTTGCACGGCAGGCTAAGTTAGTGTTTACATAGAAAGACACGGAATAGTAGCGCATTTGAATGAAGAAGCGCGCTTATTTAGTTCAACATATTTCCCCCCTCTTTGTGTCTTGTTGTTTGGAGTGCTTTTACAATACACAAACATAAAGTTACACATATAGTGGCCAGCTAAACAAATGTACACGCTCTACACATCGCATGCTCCATTGATCAATTAACTATACGTGATCATGTTTGGGCTACTTGATGTGCATAGGCAAAAACACAGACATTTGAAACAGTCTTACTCACAGCCTGCAGTTCTAACGTTGGGACCTTTATCGTTGGGACTGCTCCATCCTTCAGCATTAGGCGATCGGAAAATCCGGCGTCGAGCTGGGCCTTGTTTATGAAACAGTTGGCACCGAAATGCAGCGAACAGATATAAACATTCGCGCAACTCAGTTGCTGATCCGGAAAAGCAAATTACATCCACTGTTGCCTTAACGCGGGGTTTTTGGGGAATCTGTGCAGGACTGTCTTGGTCTGGCAACCAAAAACGCACTTTTTTGGTGACATTGTAATTGTGCACATCACCTGTGCAGCCTACAAGCCAGCGCTTTGATGGGCGTAGCCTGTTACTTTCGCTCTCTCCCTCTCTCTCTCTCACGCTCTTCCGGTAGAATTGTCCGTAAGGCCCA
Source organism: Pseudorasbora parva (assembly GCF_024679245.1). NCBI lineage: Eukaryota > Metazoa > Chordata > Actinopteri > Cypriniformes > Gobionidae > Pseudorasbora > Pseudorasbora parva. Next base: position 25,944,006 of record NC_090192.1, on the reverse strand, counting down.
TACAAGGAAATTCCGCCCCCATTAACCTCAAGGGGACGCATGATCGCAAAAAACTTGCCGAAACTTATGACTAACCGGAAGTAGTATTTTTGACAAAGAAATACTCCCATCAAACGTCCACCTTAACTTTTGAAACTTTGTCCATGTTTAGTATGGGATTCCAAGTCTTTAACAGTGTAAAAAGATCAGTATGCATGAAACAGCATTTCACCCCCCCTTTAAATATGGATATTTTTCTTACACAAACGCATCGCTTCGTTTCAGAAGGCCTTTTTGATGGATAGATGCACTTTTATGGACTTCAAAACAGAAACCATTCATTTCCTTTATAAAGCTTGGAAGTGCATTTTTTTAAATAAATCTGATTGTATTCACCTGAAAGAAGAATGCCATATACACCTAGGATGACTTGAGGGTGAGTAAATGATGGGCTGATTTTTATTTTTGGTAAGTCCTTTAAAAGAAGCTCAACTTAATGATTTATAGAAGTTTCTGATGACAGTCACGACAGACAAGTAAGTTGATGTCAATTTCCAAATTTCATTTAGAACTTTTAATTATGAATTTTGTCAGAAGACGTCAATGAGTTTTACAACTTGGAAACTCCACCAAAATGTATGGCCATTATTACGTAGTGCCTTGAGTTTTCTACATAAAAGGCAGTGATTATCTAATTTAGTTAACAAAGAAGACACAATATGTAGACAGAGTTATTGTGAGCTTTTTCGCTCCACCAACTAAAATAGTTCAGAAGTCAAAACAGAGTGAATTGTTTTGTATTGGCAAATCCTGCAAACATTGAAACGTGCTGTTATACTATATATCAGCACTTTTGGAACACCGCTCAGCCAATCAGATTAGAGGACCGAAACTAACTGTTGTATAATAGAAAACAAGACAAAAAAGGGTTTACAGATGTTTCTGTTTGTTTTATCTCTAAAGTGTGCCAACAAAACCAAAACTGCCTTTGGGTCTTCTTCAAAGCTTTCAGTCGTCTCCTTTCCTTTCCTCTCTTTTCTTTTGATTTTCCCCCTTTGCACTTAAGAGGGAATCAGGGACAAACCGTCTATCAGTCACTAAACACACACACAATCACTTCTCCGCACAGCATTACGTCACACCCTCCCATTGTGTTTATTAAAAGCTGCATATGTGAGTTTCCTGAAGTGTTAAAGGATCCGCAAAGTTTAAAGGACAAACGCGCACACAAATGCTCAACTTGTCTTAGAAATGTGCCAAACTCTCTTTTAAAAGTGTCTTGTGTGCATGTGTTTGTGTGTGTTGGGAACTACCACAGGAAAGGTTGTGTTCGGGGTCACATTGACTAATAGAATTAGGTCAGTGTGGATAGTTCAATTTAAATGCTTCTCTCAAATGCTCTTATAATTCTATAGAACAACATTTAAGCTCTGTGTCGCATTAAAGCAAATAATGAACGTGCTGTGTGTGCTCTTGTCTAGGTCAGAGATCCCATTAGTAAAGGTGAGAGGAAATTAGAGATCTGTGTTGTTTTACATTGAGCGATTTGTCAGTGTGCACATTGATTTCTGTCAGTGTACATCTTTCTCTTTCTCTCTGACACACACACGCACACAAGTCACAGACAAAGAGAAGCTTCAATATGTCAATATATCTGTCCCTGGTGACATCATCTATCTGTCCAGCGGTCGGCCATTTTATCTGTTTTACGGTAAAAGACCCTATTTACTATCTTTGTACACATTTCTGATCTTATTACTCATTATTCATCGGTCAAAGCTATTCCAAAGAGAAAAAATGTTTGTAATCTTTCATGCATTTTGCTCCGCCCCCAACCACCTGGCTTCATTCTAGTTTCTAACGCCCACTTTTCGCAATCTATAGCTGATGGATACAAGCCAGACCCGCACCACATTTTTTTCTTGTTCAATATCATGTTTCACTTCGAAATGCAGTACAGTATGTCGCATTAGTGAAATAAAATGGGTTGAGGATGTTATTTCATGTTGACTGTAAATAGTGATCGGTGTGTATCTGTAGGGAGGCCGTTCAAATCTTGTGGTCAGTGATCAAAGTAAAAACTGACAACTGATCCTTGTCACTTCTTGTAATTAGTGACTACACCGACATCCAGTGACTTTTTTCCCTTTCTCTCTGTGAGTCTCAGCACACACACTTACATTCTCTCATGGCTGGTTAGGTTAGATATATCTCGGCTGCCCGTGATTGTGTAAGTGATTGCTGTCCTGCCTGTTTAGTAGTGTGTAATGGAGCAGCACTGGATGGATCAGTGAGCTCCAGGAGACGGGGGGCTCAAACCCCACCTCACTGCCTGGGAACAAGACACCCTTCTGGGGCTCGGTCAGACAATAGCAGAGCTCGATGAATCTTTGAGATTACAATTGTAACGAAGGTTTTTTTTGTTTCTCGTTTTTGATCAATTTAATGCTACCTGAATAAAAGAATTGATTTCTTAGTCTTCTCAGTATGGTAAATATAGGACAGTGCAATTTGTTTTGTGCGTTGGAAGTAACAAATTAGGATGTATAATATTTCCTGTGGTGCACTTATAATGTTACAGGAGTATGATTTTAACATCAAAAAGGGTCATAATTTAGAAATAAAAGGCATTTTTCCTACCTTGATTTTAGCCCTCTGGTTAGAGCGCTTTTAAGGGGCGTGTCTGCTGTGAGACTTCAAAGTAAACGCCCACTGCTGTGATAGGCTAACATCGTGATTGGCTAGCATCTTTGCATTAAGTATTACATTTTTACTATTACAGCTCTCAAGGTTAACTAATCGTGAAAAGTATTGATTATAGCATTATATTTAGATCATGGCATGAAAATTAGAATTAACACGGTTACTTACATGTTGTCACATTACTGTCGAATCTATATTGTCAAAGTCTGTTTGCAAAGCCTGTGCCGAAATTGCGATTTACCCACAGTGAAATGTACCGAATACAAATAAATAATGGTCAACTGACACATTCACATTGTTGAAAATAAATAACCACATTCCTAGCACTAGCATTAGCGTTGGAAGTTAATGTTATTTTTAGTCCAGTGATCCACTGATCGTTCTTCTCTTCTCATCATCTCACTACCAAGCCAGGGGGCGGGGCCAAAGTAAAAATGATGAAGTAGTTTTCTTCTGCAGAGGTAGTCTTTCACCTTTAGATAGGCACATTCCACAATGAGCCATTATCTGGGCTTGGTTACTGCCAATAAACGTGTCTATTCACACTAAGTGCAAATAGCGTGCCTTGTTGGCAAGTGCTATTCGCACTAGCTCTACCTAACAATGCCTGGCTGTGCCAAACAAGATTAAAAAAAACCGCCCATAATTCAACATTCTCAACTTTACAATCAGTAAAGCGTATGGCTAATGGATCATTGTTTTGTTGCGATCAACACTAGCTGGATCAAATCCATCTTTTGCAGAGCTTGCTCTTCTAATCACAAATCACAACGGAAAGGCATTTATTTTCAATAAAAATGAAGAAAATGTTCTAAATGTGGAAATAAAGTGCCTAACAAAATGTTTAATTGTAATAAAAGCCTTAATCGGGTAGCGTTAGGGATAGGTGTAAGGAAAACTTTAAGTGTTCCTTTAAGGCAGCATCCATTTAATAGTTTAAATAAAGATAATAATTCACACATTATTATTGCATCCTGTTAATGTACAAAAATACTGAGGTGAAAATAGTATGTATCTGTCAAAATAATTTATAAATTACATGGCAAAGGTGTAAATATAATATATCACTATTTTCACTTAGTAAATAGAATCTACAGCTATTTACACTTAGTATAAATATCATCGATCATCTAAGAAAATATGTTGATTTTACGTGAAGATATGTTGAGTGTAAATAGAATCTTTTAGTGTAAATAGCAACTAGATTCTATTTACACTTAGTGACTACAATAAAAGCTGTTTTTGGATTAAAAAGTAAATTTTCAGTTCTGTAACTTGCAGAATATTCTTATAATATGATGACCTCTTATATGTCAAAAACCCAAGGAAAAATGTATTTCTCAGTTCAAACCTCACACTAATTAACCAATTGTTATTTGTCCATCTTCAAAATATTAGCATCAGCCCATAACAATTGTGTTCACACTAGTTTCTTGCCAACAGAACTTCTGTTTGTAAAAAAATGTAGGTCATTTCGAATAAATAATTCCACTTCATCAGTTTTCTATATCTCATTATATGAAATTCCATATCTGTCGACTGCTATAGTGTAAATTATTTTTGTTTCTTTACAGTCACCAGAGAGCGAGTTGCACGTGTCTGTGAAGCAAACAGAGAATGAAATTTGCAGATCTGTGCTTTTTCTGAGTGTGACGTGGGAGAGTTTCTGGGGTTGTTTTGTTGACTCATCCCTCTGCCTCCAGTGGGAGTGTTGTGAATGTGTGTGTACGCCTGTGGCATCTCTTCACCTCTGTAAGTGTCAGGCTGTCTGAATGATCAGCTTTATGAGACCTGACCTTTAAATACAACAGTCTGAGCAGCCCCCCCTCTCTCAGTCTTCTTTCCCTGACCATGTGTGACAGGATCTGCCTCGGGCAAACTCTCCGTCCAGATGAATATGGACTTTGACAGCGATGCGTTGTCTTTTCAAGTCATTAACTTTTTTTTTCTTAACTGCTGCATATACTCACAGCCCAATCTCTCACAGATCAAATGCCTCTGAATGATGTTATTTTGACTATTTTTGTCGGAAAAAACAGGACTGCTTATCTGTTTCCCCCTCCCCCATCCCCAGCACCCCGTTAACAAGAATAGTCATCCTTGCTGGACACTTCACCTGTTCCCACAATCCAACAGCTGAGACTGCGAGTGGGCCTCCTTTCGGTCTGGACCACAGACCAGTTTAATCCGGTTTAAGGTGTTTTCAGCCTAGATGTACTACATTAAAAAGAGAAACTGTGAGAGAAAAGCACCAGCCAATCAAAATGCTGTATTTTACTGATGTCATCATAGCTGTTATTTTAGGCGTTTTAGTGTTGTTAACTAAAACTATCATCTTTGGTCATTGAAATAAAGCTGAAATATAAATAGTATATTAAATAAATAAAAATAGAATACAATATTGACGTGGGGCAACTAACTGAAATAAGTTGAAGTACTAAAATTACCAAATTTAAAACTGAAATAATAGTTTAGATAATAATAATAAAATGGCAAATACACATAATAAACTGACTAAGCATTTTACTAAAATTAAAATGAAAACCGAAATGTAAAAAAAAAGCAAATTTTAAATATATATAAAAAGACGTAAAGTATTAAAAAAAAGTATAAAAATTATAAAATTACACTGGATTATAATTGGAACAAATCAACTTGATATAAAGCATTCAGGATTCAAATCTCTTTATAATACTGTTTTAATATGATTATGTTGTCTTCATAACAAAGCATTCTGTCCTTTTTGTCTTTGACTGACTAAATCGATGTGCTGTTTGGGAAATGCCCTGCATGTACACACACGCGCGCACACACACACACACACACACACACACACACACACACACACACACACAAACACTGACAAATATACTCTGAAGCTCTTAAAATGACTAATGGTATCTGAGTCACATTGTGTGTTGGTTTGGATTTGTGCATAAGTAAGTGTATATGCGTGTTGTTCAGTTTAGTTGAGTTAGCCAGTCAGACAGACTGTTCAATGTTTTGTCTAGACACCACTGGCATATTCACTCATTCTTTTATCGATCATTTCATAGATTAAAACTTTTGGACAGTGTTTGTGTCCAAGAGAGTGAGCAGACACTATTACATGTCTGGAAAAACCACCAAACAGGGAATCTTGTACACAGAGGAACATTTTATAGCTCAGGGGTTTCTCTTTTATAGCTCAAGAGTTTTTCCCACATAAATTCTAATGCTTAAGAGAAATTAAAATTTATAAATATAAAAAGTATTGCAACTCAGATAGTTTGGTTTTGAAAGAACTGGTTGAGAAATGTTTCTTTTGAAATATATAGCATTTGGTTGAAGATGTTGATGTAGAGGAAGACGTTTTTCTCAGGAGAAAAATACGTTTCCGTTATAATTCTCGATTTAATTTCACTGCTATAGGAGAATCGGTTAAGATACTTAAAGGCACAATATGTAATTTTCGCTGCTAGAGGTTGCTTATTCAAAATGTATTCAAGGCGTAGCTTAATGACTCAAGAGAGTTGTTGTCTTCACCTCTACAGTCAGTGGAAAAGACTCCGACAGGACTCGGGCAGAAATCATATTCATAGATGAGCTAATGTCCCTTACGAAAGAAAAAATTTATTTACCAATATATTACTTGAAATATATTATAATATATTGTAAATACATGGAATAATATATTGATGGTATTATACAATATATTATATATTCCTGTAATATATTGCAAAATATACAAATGATTGCCGCTTTCATATATTGCAATATATTGGATAATATAAATATTCAATCCCATATATGTGAATATATTGCCTAATGTATTACATGATATTTTCCAATAGACTGCAATATATTTTAGTTTTGTATGGGGTATTTAAGATTTATTAATGTTACTGTCGTATGAAGCAGGGTGGGGCTGAAAGCCTTTGGAGCTCGAGTTGAGCTTTTATTATTCTGCAGATGAGTGCTTCCGCTTCTTCTGTTCATGCATATGTAAGGTAACACAGCACTGTTTTATATTATTAAATAATGCTACTCTATGCATTCGCTTGGCTACTATGAGACACTTGTTGCACACTACAGTATGCTAGATCGATATTACCGGTAGGCATGGTAAAACATGGTGCTCACAGTAAATCAAGAAAACAAGATTTAAACAGTAAGATTAAATATGCTGCGCTATACCAAACTTTTTCACAGTTTTCTGTCTATGAATGTATCCAAACAGTTGCTCACCTGTCTAATAAAACACATCATAGATTAAAGCTGCAGTTCATAACTTTTTGCAATAAATAAACAGTTCTGGTTAATAAACAGAACTGCATGCATCTTGTGGAAGAACATTGCAGCCAGAGCTACTTCTCTCTGTTTATGTCTATGGTGGATCACGCAGGGACTGTGCTCCTCCGCAGCGGTACCTACCAGTCTGGCCTGAAATAGTCCCAATATAAATACTTATTATAAGCGTACCATAATGATTCAGGGTAAGACAAAAACGCGGCTTGAAAAATAGATTCGTGTTGTACAGTCTCATGAACACAAAAAACACAAAAAAAAGTTACGGACAGCAGCTTAAGTCTCTTTGGTCTTTCCAAGGTTTCTAGGTTTCTACAAAATAAAACCGAGAAATCGAGGGTTACACGGCTATGGTGACACTGATAGGCGAAGCAACACTTCTCAGTGTTGTTCCGACACTTCTCAGTATGGTTAAAATTGCTTATTTCTCTTAATTTAAACATTGTTGGAAACATTTGAGATAATGTAAGTACACAAGTCAACAAAATATATAACATTGTCCTAGTGGTTTTTGGATATTTTGATCAAAAAACGTACATATTGTGCCTTTAAATCCATTTCAGAGAATTGTTCACATTTTCCCCTTCCAAACAAATGCAGAAAAAGCCTGTGGCCTGATGACTGAAAATATAAATATATGTATTTAACGTATATAATTCATCTGTTGGAGAGTTGGAGAGAGAGAAATCCCCATTTCCTGTTGACACAGGAGTGTGGTCATGTCTGTATGTTCTCATACAACAGTTTGGTGCTTTCATGTGTTAATTTAGGTAGGGTTACCTTGACGATGGGACTTTCCCACCCTAAACAAAGTGTGTTATGTTAGCGTCTAAATCCAGTGTGCTGACCATGGGCGGCACTGAACCTTTGTGTGAAGACAAGTATGAGGAGAGAGGGAGGCAAATCTGAAAATCTGATGGGGGGACCTGATGGAGGATGGGGGGGTAGTGAAACTGTATGAAGGAAGGTTCAGGTTAGTGAACCATATCTGCAGGTACAAGACTGACTGACTACCCAGCAGGCACGACAGATGTTTCCTCTTTATATCTACAGACCGGTGAAGCACAAAAACACACTAACAGACACAAAGTCTAGCACTGCACAGACACAGAGCAGGCTCTGATAATGCACGAGTGCCACAACATACCGCCCATGCTTTCACTAACAGGTAATGCACTGCCATGAATCTCACACTTACCGGTATAATGCACTCTCGGACACTTAGCTTAGAGTTTAAATTAGTCCCAAGCCAATCACCACATGTATGAGAGAGCATTATGCCTGTGAATGGAGTCAGTCTTACCTCAAACATAAACATGCTAAAGTAAGAGCTGGCGAACTGAAGCTGTGCGGTCTGTTATCATAGTGCAGGTATGACCGAGCTCTCTGACCTTATTTAGAAGAACCCAGTTGCGCTGAGCAAGATTAGCTCAAAATACACTCACATACTCTCATGTGAAGGCCAGACACACCTCGTGAATTCTCAAAGTCACACTTGCTCAAACACACACACACACACACACACACACACACACACACACACACACACACACACACACACACACTAACATGCATGTATTCCTCGCTATGCATTCCTTCTCTTAGCACATCAGTGTTAGCACTTTTATCACTCATATGAACCTGCAGTCAAGCTAAGTGTACATTAGCAATGTGTTTGTGCTTGACATGTACTCTTCCTCAATGAATAGAGACAGCCTGCTGCGACTAATTAGCTTCTTAGCATTGGCTGGATAATGATGCACTTGTGAAGTGACGCTCTTAGCAGGGACAAGTGGCGCCACTGCCATCCATGACATGTGTGTACTGACTCCCAGAGGGCAGGAAGTGGGAAGGAAAGAATGGGAAAGCAAGGAGAATGAGATGTAGGAGTGTGAATATTATTGTAATTCGCGGCTGTAGCCTATATGCTGAGCCATGGTGCTCTTGCAGCAAACAGGTTTAAATATAAACTTATATATACTTTCCTTGATCATTCGTTTTATTATTGTTTATATTTTACAGTGCAATTACAATTTACAACAGGTATATATTTCTGCCTTCATTTCCATAATTGTGTTGTGATCTACGAAAACCCATCACATGGTGAAATTTTACCTTTTATAGATTTTGATACCATGAAAGCTGGCGTCAAGTTCTTTTCAAATATTTTTATTTATTTATTTCATGACTTATCTGAAACAAAAGTTATGGTTATCTGAAGTCGGCTGATCGCTATGATTTTTAGGAACGGAATTTTGAGAAAAACAGGTTTAAATAACTAATCCTTTTTAAATTATTAGTTAAAGGGATAGGTCACCCAGAAATGAAAATTTGATGTTTATCTGCTTAGCCCAGGGCATCTAAGATGTAAGTGTGTTTGTTTCTTCAGTAGAACACAAATTAAGATTGTTAACTCCAACTATTGCTCTTATAATGCATGTCAATGGGGTCTAATCAGAATCAATTTTCATTTTTGGGAGAACGTTCCCTTTAAAACATAAAAAATATTAATGAATTAATGATAATGATAATATAATATTAATAATAACAGTAATAATATTATTCAATTGTACTGGTATCCTAAAACAGTGTGAATGTAATATGAACTGAGGCACTATCACAACTAAAAAGAGGTAAATATAAAAGTAAATATTTTACGTTTAAGAGGCGTATTTTATCCTATAACTCCTCGAACTGCACTTTCCACTTTTTAGTTTTTTATTTCAGAAAACTAACCATTTTCTATATTTTTACATACTAAATTAAGTAGTTGATCCTTAACACTACTGATTTTATTTACATTTTTTATAAATATTAGTGATTTTTTTTTTTTTTTTTAGATTCCATTTTTTATCAGGCTGTGACATGAAAATAATTATTGGCTTATTGATCTCAGCCTTAATTTTAATATTGGTTCATCCTAATTTCCCCATCTCTCTCCCCCTCTGACATCAGGACAGAGATGCACATCACATGAATGCTAAATGTTTTACAAACTGGGCCATGCTGTGTTTCATCTGCCTCTGTTGCCTCTTTGACATCTCCTAGGGAACAGGTTGCCCCCTACAGCCCAAAGCAGAGTGTGCAGCCCAAAGCCCAGCCACTGAAAACTGAGAACAGAAACATAATGATACAGGCCGCATGTGGAATCCAATTCTTTCTCAGGAGTGGGTTTGCACACTCCCCAGACGCACAGAGATGTGTGCGGTGACAGGCTTTTGTTTGATGTAATGGCTCTGTCTTGTTGTGGTTAGAGTGTGTGCGAGAGAAAAGAATGCTGGGTGGGGATGTGGTTTGAAGCCTGTGACACATTATACGTATGTGTGTGTGTGTGTGTGTTTGCCAGTGAAAAGTTTGTTTGTAATAAAGTATTACTAGTCAGTCAGAGCAGGTATGGTCCAGAAGGGTTTACTACACTTTTCTAGTTATGCATTGTTATTTTTCAGTTTTCAAACACTGCTAGCTAATGATAAGCGTGTTTGTGTGTATTGAAGCTTTGGTTTATATATAGCTCAGTTCTAGCGCAGGGTGTGTCTTCATTCCTCCAACACTGCTTCAGTATGGATACATACTACACACTATCACAAATCCAGCTATGTGTTGTACAGTTAGAGCTGCTACTTTACAAATTTTACAGTTATTGACAGAAACAGGATCCATTCACTCCGCAGGTTTGATTTCCCATCATCCTCTCATGGTACTCATATTACAAAATGGCTTGTGCAGGGCTTACCAGATTTTCACTATGTGGTTGTTAAAAAGTTCTGAGTGGTTGCCAAGGCGTTGCTATGCTCTTACTTTTCTAGTTAGGTGCTTTCTATGGGGTTGCAAACGTGCAATGCATTTACTAGTGTGTTTTGGGGGCATGCTATGACATTGCTATGCAGTTGAGTTGTGTGTTCCTGGTGGGTTCTTTGTTGATCCTGGAACAATATTGCAATCAACCAATCAGATTTGAGGGACAAGTTTACAGTTTATTATGTGGGTGGCTCACAAGGTTATTATGTTTATTATGAGGCTCACCAGGGTTAGGTGCTCCTACATCAGGTTTTCCCTCTGTTTGTATTTGTTTTTTTTATTGTTTTTTTTTAGGTTTAGGGGTAAGTAAAGGTACAGGATTAGGACTAAATTTATGAAGGTGTTAGGGGTGGTTTTGCTAGCATGTTCTAGGTGGTTCCTAAGGCATTGCTATGCAGTTGCTAGGCTGTTCTTGGTGGGTGATCAGGCATTGCATTTTCTCAGTGGTAGCTTAGGCATTCCTTTGAGGTTGCTAAAGTGTTCATGGTTGGGGGCTAGTAGTTTGCTTATTGGCCCAAATCAGTCCTCAGGTACACCCTTCAAAGTACATGTATGGGATCGAATTTATCATCCTCCAGACAAGAATTATCCGTCAAATCTCTTAGAAAAGTAACAGCAAACCTATTCTCATCAAAATGCATGATTTCAGGAATCATTCAAGTCCAGATTACAGATGGTGAGAGACGCATCCAAAGTTTAATATTTAGAGGTTTGTTTAAATCGCTAAAGCTAGAGTGAGCAACAGTAAAATGCACCACTAATTAGTCTTTGCAGCTGAAAAGCAACAGTGCAGTATGTGTTGTAATGAAGGTATATAAAAAAAAAAGCCGACACAGCGATCTGTCGTTATGGTCCAGCCACTCAGGGAGAGTGTTATGATTGGACATTCCACGCATAGCTTCTCTCACCAGGGTTGGAGGAGCGAACTAGAAGCACTCTCACTCCTGGACGAACAAACGAGTGAAAAAACCCAACTATCCATTTTTACTGTAGCCTCCTTCTAAAACAAACACCCATTCTCTCGCCGCAAAGATAGCTTTTTGGGAAAAAAACACATTCGTAAGTCCTAGAGACAGCTATGTTTGCAGTGGAAACCCGATTAGAGAACATTAAGGTTTTTTTGTAGAGATCATCCACCTTGTGTTGTCATTTGTTGATTCGGGCAGACTTACAGGTATACAACCAGTTACTTTCCATACAAAAGTAAAAAAGACCAGAAAATGCAAGGCTCAGGACTCTGGGAGGTAAACGTGGCTGTCGCTGTGAAGAGGAAAGCATGCTGTAATTTACTGCTCTTGTGCCCCCCTCAAGATCCCTTCATTGGTGATAAATCCCACGAACAGAATCCTGAGCGAGGTATCAGTGTGCCCCAGTGATTATTTTCTTACACCACAGGCCACAATGATTAATATGTTCTGCAGAGTGTTCCAGAAGAGAGACACCCCTGAAAGATTTAACGCACTTCTCTTAGCACATTTGATTCGTACTGACTTATTCTATGTATCTTCGCAGAATGGCAAACTATAAAAAGGTCAGATAGTTTAAATTCTCGCGACATCCATGTCTTCAACGCATTAGGGGTGCACAATATACCATAGATCGGTATCGGTTGTTATAGTATATATAGCATTCAAAAATTTGGGGTTGGTAGGATTACCTTAAAATGAATCTAAATTATAATGTTTAGATGCCACATTTCAGATGTAGCATTTCAAATTAATTTGCTATATATTTTTATTATATAAAAAAGTATTAAATATTAATATCTGTCCAGATTTTTAACCAGTAACATACTACTCGTCTAAATCACGTCTTGCTTGTGCTTGAATAACCTCTACATAGAGATTGAGAGGGCAAGTAGCAGATGAGAACGTTCTTAGTGGCAAAGACTCGAGGGAAACCTGCAGCTCACCTTCCTAAATGACAAATCAATAATTCTTGTCTGCCTCAGAGTCTCGTGTGTCATTTATCTGAGCTGGAGTTTAGATGGCAGAAAGTTCAATTCATTTAAAATCTCCATATTTGATGTACTGTACAGCTAACAAGCATTTGAGCTACCCAGGTGATTTGAGTTGTGTATGTTAGGGAACTCTTTAATAGACATTTATGTGTGTGACTTGACACATGTCAGCGTGCCCTAGGGGGCATTAAGTTGTTTAGAATGTGTTTGCTTCAGAGAATCACCTGGAGTTCTTGGAATACAGGCTTTATCATACAGGTATAGAGTGGCAGATTGGAGTCCAGTTTTTGCCCAGTCAACATATCACCTCACTAGGTTGATTGTAAAATCCATAGATGAGGCTTAGCTGGAAAACTGATTGACCAGTAGGAATGCAGACTCATTAGGCTAATGGTTTCAAAGGCTGACTTGACATATTCATAGTGCTGTGCGTGCCGACAACACATGCAAAGACCATTGAAGGTTTTGGTGGCATGTCAATGTTTGTATTTGGACAAGTATATGTGATATTTTGAGAGATAATGTTTATATAACTGAGTAATAGTAGAGCCTTAGCCTGGTGGTTAGTGCACATGCTAAAAATACAATGAGCTGTAGTTCAGTATCCCTTTCCGCATCATTTCCTGTTCTTTCTCTATAACAGGGTTTTGAAACATATGTTGGTCATCTAATGTTGATTGCCTTGTGAGGAACCTTCTTTCTACAATATAAAGGCAGTTGTATTAATGTTTAGTCTCTCATGCTCACCAAGTCTGCATTTATTGTATCAAAAATACAGTAAACAGTAATATTGTGAACATTTCTAAAAATGTACTCTAATCTTCGCTGTGGATATTCCGTTTTCTTTGGTAATATCTTTTAAAATATAATGTATTAATTTATTCCTGTGATGGCAAAGCTGAATTTTCTTGGACGCTGGCCTCTAACCTCTATTTTAAGGTAAAGATGTTGAATGTTTTATGTGTTTTTTTAGTACAGTTTGTTCTTCCCGTGCCTTCACACAGTTTTAGTTTACAGCTCTAGCATAATGTGAGCTATTCCTTTCTTGGTAAAGCGTTTGTTTAGTCACTTTTCCTGTGTGTACCTCCTAAAGGCTGTAATGAAATCTCTCATGTGGAACAGCGGAACAAGGCTCGTGGCTGTTTGTCATGGATCATTCACAGTGAGCTCACACACTCTCTGCTGTCCCTTTACTTCTGTCTTCTGCTGACTAGCCGCACTGTTTGCTTCCCTTGGCTGAACAGCCTGATGAGATTGGTAGCATCTCCTTCACAGTACACCGAATTGACTGTTGTGGTGATCCGTGCATCACTCGGATAGGTTTGACAGAACTTGTGGCTAGTGAGCGATGGGTCTATCTTTATGATTGTCAAAAAAAAAAAAATTCATTTAGCTACAGACAGAGTTTTTCACTCACGTCGCATGTTTGAGATTCTACTTTCAGGCACGCCACAGGTCTTTGCTGTGATCCATGACCTTAAAACCAAAGATGGAGTGTGAGATAGAGAGAAAGAAAGGGGTTAAGAGGTTTGTACATGCCCAGAACAGGTGGAGAATGAAAGTACAGGCCAGAGAAATAAAAGAAGATTGAGAGTGTGAGAGGAAGAGCGAGAGAGAGAGAGAGAGAGTTGGTTAAAGAGTGCAACAAAAAGCACAAAATCAGCTGAATGTAAATGTGCCAGATAAGCCCAGTAGAAGAGAGATATAGTGTGTGTGTGTGTGTGTGTGTGTGTGTGTGTGTGTGTGTGTGTGTGTGTGTGTGTGTGTGTGTGTGTGTGTGTGTGTGTGTGTGTGTGTGTGTGTGTGTGTGTGTGTGTGTGTGTGTGTGTGTGTGTGAATCTATGGCCAGCCCCTCTGCTGACTTTGCTCCTCTCAAAGGAAAATTGATTTGGCCGGAGAGAGGTACTTAGATGAGTGGAACAGAAGAATGACGGAGAGCGAGAATAGCGAGAGAAATGGATAGAGGAGGACGGAGAGGAAGGCTCTTCTGCAAACCTATTTCTTTCCCCTGAAAAAGTACACATCTGCTATGCTGCTATGTGTGGTCAACAATGTTTCGAACATATAACCATGATAATCACTGCCAGTCTTTTGTGTCATGTACATTTAACGTGTAAATATTTGTATTGTGGGGTGGGGGGAAATTACCAATCAAAGAGATTTTTTAACCAAAAAGGAGATTCATAAATTATTGCATAATTTACTTGTTACTATGTAATATTAAATAAGATATTTTAAAGAATGCTTCAACTGTTTGGACCCCATTGACCATAGACACAAATCAATTTTTCAAAATATCTTCTTTTGTCCCTCAAAAGAAAGACTGACATGCGGGTTAGTAAATGATGACAGAATTTTCGATTTTTGAGCGAACAATAACAGTAAAACAGATTTCTCAGGTGGCCACAAACTCTTCACCCAAGACATATTGAAGTGCTGGATGTTTGTCTTTCTTTTAGCTGAATTTATAAATCTGAGGGTTCAACCTCCGCTTGATTTATGCATGCTCCATTAGAGGGCTTGTCCTGCCAGCACTTCCCTTTAACGAATGAGAACTTGTTGGGCGAGCTTACCACTCCGTCATCCGCTGTTTTAATAGAATGTCAAATCACACTTAGCCTAGCATGCAAACACATACATTACTAATTAAGGTCGTCTGGCCTGTTACAGAAAATCAATGGTGTTTTCGCTCGATCTCTCGCTTTCTTTTCTCTGTGCTGCTGAAATGGAGGTCAACCAGGCTTCGTTTCTCAAAAAGTTAACGTTACAAAAGGCCTTTTTGTCCAGTTGCACATCTATAAAATGACATGTTTCTTGTGTTGTATGGTAAATGATCTCACGATTACAGCACCTTGATCATTATTTCATGCTTGAGATGATATGATTACAGCGTCTGACCATGTCCACACTGAACCATTTGCCCACAAATGGTTTTAACACAAGCCGTTCTGATTTATTGATTCAATCTCGAGTGATTCTTTGTCTTGTTTCATTGGCTCACTGAAAGACACAGGAACTGCTCTACTACTATTTGGTATTTAATTGAATTATTCCCTTAAGTACACTTCATCTCTCTACATCACTTCAGTCATCTCTTCTGTTTCAACAATTGGTTTCATCTGAGTTGCTGCGTCTCTCTTTAATCTTGTCTGGCTCTATCTTGTAGTCATTTTCACCAGCAGTGTCTTTCCAAATCTTGAGGGCTTCATCAACCCTTATGTGGTTTGCAAGCATTTGCAGGCTCCATATGTTAACATTCTCTTTAAGTGTTGTGTTTTCTCTGTCTCTGCAGTGAGTAACTACAGTCATGTGCTGGAGGGCCAGTCAGACTCAGACGATGAAGATAAGCTTCACATTGTGGAGGAGGAAGGGAGTCTCCTGGACGGGGCTGACTGTGACAGCGTTGCCCCTGACGATGACCCTAACGGGACCGCCGACCCGGACAGCAGATGGGATGATGGTAAGCCTGCCTCGTTGTGACATTTCGTTATCAAGAACGCTGTGCATTTTGAGTCTCATTTTGCCTCACCTGATCCTCATCAGCAAAGTTTCTCAAGGAGTGTTTACATAGGACATGTTCAAAAACTAGATGTAACGGAACCTATTTAGGATATTTTAACAGTTAGCCTATTTTAAAATTGTTTTAAAGTGCAAAGATGCTCAACACAGTGCTAAACGTGATGAAACAGACAAAGACGTCTGTGCATGATTGTAGCCGCCGTGCTTTTTCATGAAGGTTTTGCGATGTAAAGTGTCTAAAAGCTAAAACACACATACTGTCATCAAAATTAAAGTATAAATAAATAAGATACATTATACGATAAATTATGAGAAGGCTGAACTCACCCTATTGCACTCCTATTACTTATGGATGGGGAGAAACTGCATTTCAAAATATGGTGGAATAAGTCAATAGCTGATTGGTAAAGTCATCACATCACTGCAACTGCTGCTCTGTTTTCTATGTAAACCTTGAGACGCGTGCTTATGACTGTGCATGTGCATTGGCTGGTCTAGTCTGAAAAAAAAGCTTTCTAAACACTATTTGAATATACAAATCAACATTTATGGGACAATTTATGTAAGATTTTGTTATGTAATTGTTATTTAAGCGTGATATCGGAAAGCGCTTTTGAGATTTCATGATTCCCCCATTTAAGTAGGTAGGACTTGGTCTTGGATGTCCAAAATAGTTGCCCGGAGGCATTGCAACATGAAATATGAAGTCTAATCTCTCTTAAGGTGCGGTCACATTTACCATTATTCAGCAAATTTTCCGAGGCAAAATCCAGTCATTTCAGTAGAAAACCATGCATCTGGAAAACCATGCATGAGAGGGCAAAAGATTTTCCTGCACAGATTTGGCAATTGATTCAAGTTGCTACATCAACCAACATTGGTGACTTCTGTGTGAGCTGTGCCTCATTTATTGTCTCAATATTATTGGCAATGGACAACGGAATTTTTTGTCAATGAAACTTCGCTAATGTCACAAAAACCTAAGACTAAAATAACTAAAAAAATGTTTTAAAAAAAATTGGGAGAAATCATGGGAATTCATTAGACAGAAATTGGGAAATGGGAATTCGGTCATTAATTACTTACCCTCATGTCGTTCGACACCCGTAAGACCTCCGTTCATCTTAGGAACACAAATGAAGATATTTTTGTTGAAATCCGATGGTTCAGACAGGCCTTCATTTCCTTTCTCAACCATAAAAGGCACAAAAGACGTTGTTACAAAGCCCATCTCACTACAGTGGCTCTACAATAATTTTATGACAATAATAGTTTTTGTGCACACAAAAAAAAAACACGAAATAATGACTTACAGTCTTGTTCAAAATAATAGCAGTACAATGTGACTAACCAGAATAATCAAGGTTTTTAGTATATTTTTTATTGCTACGTGGCAAACAAGTTACCAGTAGGTTCAGTAGATTGTCAGAAAACAAATGAGACCCAGCATTCATGATATGCACGCTCTTAAGGCTGTGCAATTGGGCAATTAGTTGAAAGGGGTGTGTTCAAAAAAATAGCAGTGTCTACCTTTGACTGTACAAACTCAAAACTATTTTGTACAAACATTTTTTTTTCCTGGGATTTAGCAATCCTGTGAATCACTAAACTAATATTTAGTTGTATGACCACAGTTTTTTAAAACTGCTTGACATCTGTGTGGCATGGAGTCAACCAACTTGTGGCACCTCTCAGCTGTTATTCCACTCCATGATTCTTTAACAACATTCCACAATTCATTCACATTTCTTGGTTTTGCTTCAGAAACAGCATTTTTGATATCACCCCACAAGTTCTCAATTGGATTAAGGTCTGGAGATTGGGCTGGCCACTCCATAACATTATTTTTGTTGGTTTGGAACCAAGACTTTGCCCGTTTACTAGTGTGTTTTGGGTCATTGTCTTGTTGAAACAACCGTTTCAAGGGCATGTCCTCTTCAGCATAGGGCAACATGACCTCTTCAAGTATTTTAACATATGCAAACTGATCCATGATCCCTGGTATGCGATAAATAGGCCCAACACCATAGTAGGAGAAACATGCCCATATCATGATGCTTGCACCTCCATGCTTCACTGTCTTCACTGTGTACTGTGGCTTGAATTCAGAGTTTGGGGGTCGTCTCACAAACTGCCTGTGGCCCTTGGACCCAAAAAGAACAATTTTACTCTCATCAGTTCACAAAATGTTCCTCCATTTCTCTTTAGGCCAGTTGATGTGTTCTTTGGCAAATTGTAACCTCTTCTGCACATGCCTTTTTATAACAGAGGGACTTTGCGGGGGATTCTTGAAAATAGATTAGCTTCACACAGACGTCTTCTAACTGTCACAGTACTTACAGGTAACTCCAGACTGTCTTTGATCATCCTGGAGGTGATCATTGGCTGAGCCTTTGCCATTCTGGTTATTCTTCTATCCATTTTGATGGTTGTCTTCCGTTTTCTTCCACATCTCTCTGGTTTTGCTCTCCATTTTAAGGCATTGGAGATCATTTTAGCTGAACAGCCTATCATTTTTTGCACCTCTTTATAGGTTTTCCCCTCTCTAATCAACTTTTTAATCAAAGTACACTGTTCTTCTGAACAATGTCTTGAACGACCCATTTTCCTCAGCTTTCAAATGCATGTTCAACAAGTGTTGGCTTCATCCTTAAATAGGGGCCACCTGATTCACACCTGTTTCTTCACAAAATTGATGACCTCAGTGATTGAATGCCACACTGCTATTTTTTTGAACACACCCCTTTCAACTAATTCAACTAATTGCCTAATTGCACAGCCTTAAGAGCGTGCATATCATGAATGCTGGGTCTCATTTGTTTTCTGAGAATCTACTGAACCTACTGGTAACTTGTTTGCCATGTAGCAATAAAAAAATATACGAAAAACCTTGATTATTCTGGTTAGTCACATTGTACTGCTATTATTTTGAACAAGACTGTATATAGTGATGGCCAATTTCAAAAAACTGATTTGTAAAGCTTCAAACCATTATGAATCAGTGTATCGAATCATGATTCGGATTGACAAAGTCATGTGATTTCAGCAATTTGGCGGTTTGACATGCTTTCCGAATAATGATTCGATACACTGATTCATAACGCTCCGAGGTCTTCAGTACCTTTTATGGGTCTTGAGAGAGGAAATGTCATTGTGGCCATTTCTGAGCTATTGGATTGCGACAAAAATATCTTCATTTCGAAGATGAATGAAGGTCTCACGGGTCTAGAATGGCATGAGGTTAAGTAATTAATGACAGAATTTTTATTTTTGGGTATACTAACCCTTTAATATCATTATACTTCCGGGTTTTTTGTTATTTTACGGGAACGTGAACTTTAATCTCTCTTAGAGACAAAATTCACCACCATTCCTTTGGTGCCTTTCAAGCACAGGTAATTCCTTCAGAAAATGTAGACCTAGTTTTTATTGTGATGATGAAATCTCAGCTGGATAATGAGCCTTGATAGAGGGCCACTGGGATACAATAGAGCTCTTTTGCGTTTTTATGAAAGACATTTCTCTTGTTCCTGGGTTAATATGGATTGCCTGCAGTGTGCGAATTGTTTATGCCGGAAGAGATGAACACAAAGTCTGTTGTGTGTGAGCTACCAGCATGCTATTGTGCGTTAAGGTTAGTGTTGCGGGACGCAGGCATCATGGCAGGTAATATACCGCTGCTATAACCACGCCAACTGCTTGCACAGCAGCCTCGTGTATTTTCTACTCTCTCCACTCTGCGTTTCTAGGTTCACTCCAGAAATTCATAGTTCTCTGTCATTTTAATTTCTGCCAGTATTCATTCATTCATTCATTCATTCATCCCTCTCTCCCGGCTTCTCTGGCGGTTCTCTGCAGGATGGAGATTCAGTGAAGAAGAAAGTCATTGTTTTTGGCAGAGCTCTCCAAACATTAAACACTTCACAGAAACCCGAGTTAAGAGAAAGGGACTACTCTCTCGCTGAAATGTTTCTTTTTACCTCCATACCACCTTTATCTCTTTGTAGACTTTCTTTGTCCGCCTGTTGCTTCTTTGTTGTAGAGCTCTGAATGAAATGTAAGTCTTTAATGTTTTCCCAGAATTCTTTGCGTCTTCTTCCTTTTAACATGTTACATCACAAGATCCAAGCACCTGTTGCACCTTTTCTCCCTCATTTCATAGCCTTTGCCTTTCCATTACCAATGGCTCAGTTGCAGCAAGAGGCCCAGATATACGAGCCATTAGGAGGCGTGTCACATAGAGAAATTGGTCTGCCGAGATGTAATGTGCATTGTTCTCTGCGCTCAGATGTCGCGTTTGAGTTATATACATTTCTCTGCCTAAGCTTCCCATCATTCATAGAGCTCTGGGCTGTAAAGCAGCCACTAGCCATAATGGTTCAGCACTATCAGTCCAACTCTCACTCTCCATTGCAGGCTACCCCACACCTTTCATTATTTTCTTTTTTCTTTCTTTCTATCTTGGCAGCGATCTCTGTTTTAGAGTACCACCTAGCTCAGAGACAGTACGGCGGACTCTCTGTGGTCTCTCTGTCTGTGTTTGTTTTAAGGCTACAATTCTTGTACGCCCCTCTACCTCAACCTCCGCTTTTACTTCTCCCCCCCCCGTCCGTGCTACTTTTCCGCACTTCATTCTTCACGATCAGATGACTGGGCGCTCGCTCACTGTCAGCTCTCATGTTCTCTGAGATGAAAATGCTCCCCTCGCAGTCATTTATGGGGTAAATACAACGTAAACCAATACATGATTACTGTCGCATGGATTGTGACGCTGCATATCCAATTCGAAATGTCATACCGCTCTGTTCCCCTGTAATTTAACCACACTTTTCTCGAACAGGCATTGGGAATCAGCCATTTACGTAATGCGGTGAGCATAGGCACCTAGCATAATGGAACAAGGAACATGGTGAATGGGCTTACCTCATTTTTTTACTGTTGGGAAGGATTACATTCTATATTTGACTAGGTTTTAAAGTGCCTGAGCATATGGTGATGGAGTAATTGGTCACTGGGGAATGTGCTGTAAGTGTCTGACTCATGGAAATCCCACCAGAACTTTAATCAGGAAAAGTGAAGCTGGTGAATTCTGGGAAATGTAGTGCTGGCTGATGGTCTACACTGTGAAACACACAATAAAAATCAGAATCACACATGAATATGGTGTCTTGTGCATGTTTTATACTGTATATATTATATATATGTATCAAACAAAACTCAAGTCTGGGCACAGAAGACATGCATTTAGACCAAATACACAAAAGTAAAAAGCCATTTTAGGAGATGGTATGGGCCGCATTAAAGAGTCTAAATGCTTCTGGTTGTTGAAACCACGTATGTAAATTTGACTCATCCCAACAATGGTAAAAAATAAACGTGTGAGAGCATGTTATAGGCAATGTCATGTCATAACCAGATATGCCAGCACTACCGCAGCACGCATCGCCACAGACGAGCAGCTGAGTCTCTTCATCAAGCTAACGCAAAAACGACTACAAATAAAACCGAAAGTATGTCGCAGATGCTCAACAACACACAATGAACATATGTGTGGACATATAACATGAACATACACGTGAACATATAGTGCGAGAATTTATCAGATTTATATTTGTTTTGCCGCGCTACATTTATGTGCCCAAGAAATCGTTTTGATAAATCTTAGCTTTGATTTATTCACGTGTGTGTGTTCTCCAGGTCGTGCTTACCAGGTTGTTCATAAAAGCCAAAATGTGCCCAGATGTCGGCTTTTAACGTAGTTGGAGTATTTTTAATTGCTCCTACCCGCATCTAGCCTCCCTCTGCCATTGTATGCTACCGCGACAAAGCACGTACGTGACAAATGATGTCAGAAAAGAATCTGTACATTATTATTGGTTATGGTCTATTACTGAACCCATACCGAATCGTCCTCGTCTGCATAATTTGAGCTGCATAAATGGCAGCTCAGAGCTGTACAGCAGCATTTAAGTAGAAATTGTAATTGTAAATGTACAATTAAAACACTACATAGTCTTCGATATAAAATATACATTGATTAAAGCTAATGTTTTAAAGTATTTTTTTATTTTTTTCATTCGAGAGCAGCGAGTGATTTTCTCTTTGTCTTTTGTTGTTTTATTAAGATAATTTTAGACGTGAACTGTCCCTTTAAGGATAAGTGTTCACGATCCTGCTCGCATCTCATATACAGACACGCAGATTTTACTTTCACTAGACATAACCAGCTGTGTTTATATATGTTAACCTTGTGTGTATTTGACAGTATTAGCTCAATAAGACTACTTAGTCCAGTAATCACGTGTGTTTGACAGGCTTTAAGTACGCGCGCTCAGCGCATATAAAACAGTGCATGAGCACGCAAATGAAATGTTTAACCCGGAAGGCTTTAAAGCGCATGCAAACCTTTGAATGAAAAAATATGACCTTTCATGATTGTGAATAACTATGTTCTGTGAGTATAACTCTCTGACACCAGCATTTCAAGCGTTGCTAAACACCCCCTAACTTTAGTGCATATGATTAGATATTTGCTCATATCAGCGCGAAGACTCACAGGCACACTCAAACAGGGCCGAAATAAACTGTGAAATATTTCAAACGGAGTTAAATAATAAAATATAAAATAGAGATAAAATGGAGATTAAATAATAAACTACATGCAAAACCAAAACCAAAATAAAAAAATAAAAAATCACAATTGCATATTGAACCGTGAATGCCGTACCGAATGGTTCAATATTATATTGACAACTGTGGCATCCCTAATATATATATATATATATATATATATATATATATATATATATATATATATATATATATATATATATATATATATATATATATATATATATATATATATATATATATATATATATATATATATATATATATATATTTTTTTTTTTTTTTTTTTTTTTTTTTTTAATATATATATATATATGATTTGGTGCTCAAGAAGCATTTTTATTATTATCACAGTTGATTTTGAACACATATTTAAGATTCTTTTATGAAAGTAACAGCATTATTTTGAAATATAAATCTTTTGTAACATTAAAAATGCCTTTACTGTCACTTTTTTTTATCAATTTAATGCATCCTCAGTGCGTCTTCATGGATATTTTTTTTCAAACAAAATCTTACTGTCCCCAAAATTTGGAACCATATCTGTATAAATATTAAGGTCGAAATCAGAATGACTCAGCAACACTTTAGTTTACAGTGTAACATATGCTACATGTACTTTGCCATAGTAATAACGGTACATTATACAAAATGACATGCAACTAACCCTTAACCTACCCTAATACTAAGTAAGTACATGTAGTCAGTTATTATTACCTAGTATTTCAATAATTACACTGTAACATTGACACCTTAAAATAAAGTGTAACCGAATTATCACTTTTAATTCATGTTGATCTCTTTCCCCCTATAATTAATCAATGTACAATGTGTAACTTCCACCTATTTACTTCTGATGGACATTTCAGGTTAGATTGTTTTATGTGCATTCGTTTCAGAGTGCTGTCTGTTCAAACCAGTATCTGACACAGGCTTCATTTAAATGGTCATGTGAACAACCTCACAGAAAAATCTGATTTGAGCAGAAAATCAGATTTGCTTCACATTCAGCTGCGGTGAGAATGCCATAGTCAACCGTAACCGTTTTGTTAGTGGATTTAATGGATAGTGGAACTACATTTACAGTACCTCACAAGATGTTCCGTTCACATTTCTTTCGTTTCTCAAGTTAACCGTCCCAAGTTAAAGTAAATCTATGAGCTGGGTGAGCTTTGACACTCATGTGACTGAGCTCTAGCATGCTAACTGGTGCATCAATCGCAAATCAAACCAAGCCCATCACACAGAGCACTCATGCACTTTATCTGACCTTCACCCTTAATGTGTTTCACAAGGTCAGGATGTCATATATAATCATACGCGCATGTACTATGTGCTTTCTACTTCACTGAACTACAACATGTATCTTATTTGTTTCTGTTCAAAGAAAGTTTTAGTTTGTTGTACAATCACAAGATAATCTCTGTCAACAGTTTAATATTGTAAGGCCTGAGGGGATATTGTCCCTCACAAGATGTCACAGGACTTTAATAATGTGTAATAAAGTGTTGAGCCATAGATTGTGAACGTTTCTTGGAAATGGTGTTATGTGAAAGATCTGACTGAGTGTAGAACGAAGGACATTCATGTCTATCTCTGGCCCACTTATAATGTGAGATTGTCACGGCTACAGTAGTGTTGTGATGTCATGACAACAGCAGGCTGTAATGGCCGGATAGTGCAGGGCAAGCAAAGCTTGGAGCAAGAGCTCTTGTAATCATCTGTGTCTTTACTAGCGGAACATCTCACACCCAGATTTCAACACGATTTAAACCTCTCAGGAACGCTTGGGAGGGACCTGCTGAAACGTTTGCCATTGAAATCACTTGAGATCATGATAGAGTTTATCTTTTTCAATGAGTTCATGGTTTTTCTGTCTGCAAATGCCAAGAGCATAGTTTAAATGAATATGCAAATGAATCTATAACATTTGCATAGAGTTCTGTTACCCTTTTATTCTAGTGACTACTTACATGATGGGCAGTTCTACTCTGCTCAGCAAAATTACTGACAATTTTATGTTAGATTGCCGAGGGTTTGATTTTATCAACGACAACAAAGATGAGACGGAAATAGCAAACAATAACAAGATATTAGCAATATATTTAAAATTATATTAAATGTATTTTATTCATTTGGATTAAACCCCAATTTTAGATACATGCAATAAATTAATAAATGTCTCTACTCATGCCATTTCAGTCTGTGTAAAATTTAATAAAATTAATAATTAATGAATATATTTTATTAAATAAACATTTAAATGATAAGCGTTACAATACATTAATTCATTAATTGATGATAAATAATTATAATATTGTCAAATTAATATACATTTTCAAGAGAAAAAAGTAAACTTAAAAACTGTATAATAAATAAATAAAATAACACTGATGACAGGATTTGTCTTCTTTGTATAGAACGAAGGACGTCCTTCTATACCGTGGTGAGAAAATCCTACTTGTCAGACAAATAAACAGTGTCAGTGTGAATCAGCGTCCCTTATGGAGACATCACTGCTGACAGGGGTAGAGCGCGCTACAGAAAGAGCTGCTGAAAAAGAGAGCGAGAACAAGCAAAAGAACACTGACATAAACAGAAAAAGCCTTCTTCATTTTGTTTTTCTCCCTCACATATTGCAGGATCTCTTAAATCGTTCCGACACTCAAATGCACAAATGTCCTCAGGTGTTTCCGAATGTTG
This sequence comes from Pseudorasbora parva, assembly GCF_024679245.1. Classification (NCBI taxonomy): domain Eukaryota; kingdom Metazoa; phylum Chordata; class Actinopteri; order Cypriniformes; family Gobionidae; genus Pseudorasbora; species Pseudorasbora parva. The sequence continues at coordinate 25,918,427 of NC_090192.1, read as the reverse complement.
TTTTGACTCGCTAGCAAATGCCATTAGTTGTAATTGCTGACATTGCGGACTCATTTTCAGCATACGCATGAGAGAGCGCATAGCTAAGGCACAGAATAGTGTGCCGCCCGAGGGCTCAGTTTCTCTCGAAGCCTCCGCTTGTTCATTTGCAATCGTTAGTTGAACCAATCTTTCGTTTGTGAGCAAAAGAGAATGAGGGTACATTTCTCAAATTAAAGAAGCTCATTTAATGGGGACGTTGAGCTCAGATTGTGCATTAAACCCGGAATTGAATTAGCTGCACCAGAGTCATTTCTTTTTCATTTGCTTTTAATAGGTAAATGTGCATTCGAGGACTAATATGTGTTTTTGTGGGTGTACATACCCACGTATGTGAAGCTATGTATCTAAAGCTCATAACCACTCAGACTCCACTGAGTATTTAGCTAATGTACTGTTTAATAGTGAGTCACCACTAAGTATTTTGGCTGTTATTTGCTGATTCCAATTATTTATCCTTCATATTTTTTATCGTGTACTGGGCCATTTCATACTCCGTCCACAGACACGGCAGAGAGTGAGTGTGTATTTGCGTGTGTTGCAGTGAAAGAGGAGTGTGTGTCAGACGAGGATGAAAGGAGCAGAGATGCTTTGGTTGAGGAGATGCTCCAGCAAGGAGACACGGCCGTCATCTTCCCCGAGGCTCCAGACGACGAACCGCGTCAGGGCACACCAGAAACCAGTGGACATGATGAAAACGGTAGACATACACGCATCACGCACGTTGTGAATATTACTCATGATGCACACTCTCCCTGACCATAGACCATTAGATGAGTCTGAAAAACGACTTTTGTTACACCTGCAACACCTGTGCAAATGTCCCATACCTAAGCTACTTTCTCACGTCCCTGTTGCTGTGTTTGTGTGAGAGAGAACGTTTCACCTGACCAGAGAGAGACGTTTAATAGGTTACCTGTTAACAGGTAATATGTTACCTGTGTGAGAGCTGGACAGAAACCCATCCAGGTGTTTTCTGCTCATTTTTCCATTTGACGTTGACCAAGATATGTTAATAATGGTTAAAACAGTCTTTTTAAGTCTTTCCTTAATTGTAAACATGTGGTGGTGTGAGAAATGTAATGACAATGGTCTATCTGATTTAGTATGCACTATAATGGCATTGCAATTAAACATATTATTGATGTCTTAATAAATGACTCCATATGATTTAAATTTACCAGAATGCCCTGCACTCAAGTGACAAAGATGTGGCATCCGTGGCTTTATTATTTTGTTAAAAATGTAACAGGCTTCACTAGCATATTGTTTCTTGCTTTTTTTTTATGGAATCCATTGTTCATCTATGTAATTATTTGCCTTGTTGCCGTGGTATTCTTTGATTACCCAGCTGTCAATCCTTGTTCTTTTCATTTGGGCTGCTGTTCTTCAATGCTGGAGATATTTCAAGATGGGTAGTGTCACACAATAAAGATCATCTCTAACTCTCATATTCTCATTCGTCAGTGCATTGATCCATGTCTATACGTACACACATACACATACACTCACTGGACAGATAAATGATCTATGCCAGAAATCCATAAAAACCAGATTCCTTTCCATTACGTTAGTTTACTTTTACACTTTTTCAGACATATTTGAACAGCATAATAAATACTGGTATGCAAATTTGGAAGAAAAAAGAGAAAGATAAAAGAGGGAGGCGTAGAAAATGATGATAAATACACACATACAACTCTACTCATTTGTAACATGCTCTTTTCGGTCTCTCATTTTCAGGCACGCCAGACTCATTTTCTCAGCTTCTCACCTGTCCGTATTGCTCTCGTGGCTACAAGCGTTACACCTCACTGAAGGAGCACATTAAATACAGACACGAGAAGAGTGAGGACAACTTCAGCTGCTCTCTCTGCAGCTACACCTTTGCCTACCGAACACAGCTGGACAGACACATGACCGCACACAAAGCTGGCCGAGAACAGGTATTGTCCTTAATCTTGAATTTTTGCGAGCAGTGTGATTTAATGACATATTTTAGTGTGTTCAAAGTGGTTTCCAAGGGGGTAACCACGGGTCAAAAGGTTACAATTTTAGACTATTGTGAATACCAAAGTTTGAAAACCAGACTGAAAATGGTTGGATTTAACACATGGGTAATGTGTAAAGGGTTACATCACTCACACCTATAGAAAAGTACTAAAAGCTGTAAAATGTCACAATTAATGTTGTCATTACGCAATTCTCTCTATATATATTCCATATAAAGGACATAGGGTTACAAATTAAACATGCTTTTCATGAGATTTTACACTTACAGATAAATGACAGCAGGATTGTTCACCCAAGTATAATACATTCTCACGTTTTTTTAGCGGCATGTTACTCAGTCAGGTGGAGGAGGGAATCGAAAGTTTAAATGCACTGAATGTGGCAAAGCCTTCAAGTACAAACACCACCTGAAAGAACACCTGCGCATCCACAGTGGTGAGGACTGCCTAAAATTTGCTTGAGTAGTGTATGTTTCTGTATCTCTGTGTGTGCATATGTGTGTGCAATTATTCACTTCTTTGTAGACATTTGTAGGGCAATTCTGCATTCAAGTACATCAAAGTACTTTTAGTACTTACTGTCAAAGTGAAAACATTGCAAAGTGTTTTCATAGCCCTTAATTTTTGAACAAAAAAAAAAAAGCTTGTTCTATGTTGTAATTGTTTCTTTTTAGGACCACCAGTGAAGTGTCTTTTTTAATGTACTTGAATACATTTCCCCACCGTTCTTTCGATCAAACATACAGTGGTGTCCTCAAAAGTAAAAGCAATAGACTTGAAGACCTTGTTATATGTAAAGTTTCGTTTTAGTGATTTCTTTATTGTGTGTGTTGTGTAGGAGAAAAGCCTTATGAATGCTCCAACTGCAAGAAGCGTTTCTCTCATTCCGGCTCCTACAGTTCCCACATCAGCAGTAAGAAGTGCATCGGCCTCATCTCAGTAAACGGACGACCACGACCTTCTCCCGCCACCGGGGCTGCCAAGACCCCGCAGTGCTCTTCTCCATCCCTGCCAACTTCTTCCCCTACAGCACGTGTCCAAGTCAGAGACAAACTGGACAACAGCAAACCCCTTCAGGAGCAGCTTCCCTTGACACAGATCAAGTCTGAACCGCTGGACTACGAGTTCAAGCCTGTGGTGGTGGCCCCATCTGCAAGAGGAGTAAATGGCATGTTCCAGGGTGGGGCAGCAGCCCCTCTCCAGGGAGCCGTACAGGCTGTTGTGCTCCCAACAGTGGGTCTGGTATCCCCAATCAGCATCAACCTGGGGGACTTACAGAATGTGTTGAAGATGGCAGTTGATGGCAATGTCATCAGGCAAGTGCTGGAAAGCACGCAAGCTAAGGGGCAGCAAGCAGGGACAGGAATCATTGGAGCAGGAGGGGTGGGAATTGCTCAAGCACCCCAGCAAGTCATTCAGGCCATTAGTCTTCCCATCTTGGATCAGGATGGCAGTGCTAAGATCATCATCAACTACAGTCTAGACCCATCACAGGCCCAAGCAGTCCTTCAAAGTCCAAAGAAGGAACTTTTGGGGTTGAACACGGAGGTCTGCAAGGCTCAAAAGCTGCCAGAGGACCTGACTGTAAAGACAAATAGGGACAAAACCACCATCACTGTGGATGACAAGAGTATGTTACACAATGACACAACACTTAAGCACTGTGGTAAAGATGGACATAGGGTAAACGGGAAAAATCTTGATGGGAAGATGGACTTGGAGGAAGGACTGTGTCCTGGTCAGCCTCCTCTGAAGAACCTTCTCTCGTTGCTTAAGGCTTACTTTGCTTTAAATAATGAGCCCACAAAGGAGGAGTTGGCAAAGATATCAGAGTCGGTCAGTCTTCCAGCAGAGGTGGTAAAGAAATGGTTTGAGAAAATGCAGCTGGGACAGATCTCTATAGACCCCTCCTCACCCCTGGCTGAAGATGAGCAGACCAACCTGGGGGATTTAGATGGGACTAAGGGTGGATCACCCAGAACAGAGGCGGATGATCAAATGAACTCAGAGGAGCAAGGAGAGAGGGAATGCTGTAGCCCAGTGGAGGGTGTAGCAGCTGGGGTGAATGGGATCGAGAGTGTCCCTACATCCCCTTCACCACTAAACCTATCGGCCGATGGTCCTGTCCCAGCCAGGACTCTTGAAGAAGGCGAAGGACCTCTCGATCTATCGCTACCAAAATCCGCTGCTACAGCTGTTGTGGCTAGCGGTCACGTTAACACTGTTTACTCGGCTCAAGAGGAGCCGCTGAATTTGACTTGCACAAAGAAGGAACTGCTCAATGCAAGCACCAATGCTGCCATATATGCCAGCCAACCAAGTGCCAATCCCATAAACATTGTGACCACTCAACTGCCCACTCTAGTGGCTATCACTGACCAGGGACAAGCACAATGTCTACGTGCACTTACCACCACTAAACAGACCATCCTGATCCCGCAGCTGACTTACAGTTACACCACTACATCCTCCAGCCCAGCCGGGGCAGACACACCACAGAAGAACGTTATACACGTCAATGGCATTAAGGTGAGGATGTGTTTATGAATATATGTGTATATGAGCCCACAGATGTACCTTGGTTATATTATTTCAAATACAATCATCTGCTTTTTCTCTTGATATAGGAGGAGAAACAGGAGATGGGGTCAGAGGTCACCTCAACATTGGAAGAACAGACAGACTCAGACTCAGGGCCGACGAGGAAGAAGATGAAAAGGACAGAGAGTGGGCTGTACGCCTGTGACCTGTGTGACAAAATCTTCCAGAAGAGCAGCTCACTGCTCCGCCATAAATATGAACACACAGGTAGGATTCTCACACACTTCCCCCCCCAGTTTTTAGATATTCCTTCATACGCAAAAGGCTGGTTATAGAAATATGATTTGAAGTGATACTGAAGGGGAAATCATGACAGAATGCATTGTATTGCAGTAATTTTACCTATTACACAGGGAGCAGAACTGAATGTTAAGTTCCAACCGCTGTTAAATTACACGTGCTGGAGGGTGCGGTGACTTATTTTCCCTCATCCTCTGACCAAATACATTACCTTCTCACACCGAACCCAGGCTGTTGCATCAGTTCTCTGTTAGTAATTTACACTCCTCCTCCCTCTTTTGCTCTAAAAACATGAAAAGTTAGCAAAGCCAAGAGCAGGTCACCTCTCACTGTTAACATACCTGGCCAAAAAGCGAGCAGCACTCCTAATCCAAATGACATCACAGCGCCTTGAACCACAAGTTGTGCTGTCTTTTCTCTTTTCTCCCCTCTCTCTCTCTCCCTCTCTCGCTCTCGTTTTTGTCTGAAGCCACAGTTTATAAACTTCCAGGCCTTGGTGGAGCTGGCCTGTCTTGTTGCACCACAGCTTGTTTTGATTCATTGTTTGGTCTTATTGTCCATGGCTACATAACAACATGTAATGCAATTCTTAATGCCTTAAAGATCCAGGGTTGAAGGCTGGGTGTGGGTGGATTTTATAATGCTACATGCAGAGATTACAAGATTTTCCCCGATGTATCCCCTCTCCCTTGCCCCCCTGACTCGAGGTTGCCAGATAGGCTGCAGGATCCAGCAGGAACATTTGTAGCTGCAGCTGTGATGACTAGAGCAGATCTGGCAACCCGGATGCCGAAACACTACTGACTTTGTGATTGGTGGTTGGAGGGTGGAGCTTCAGGCCAAAACACAACATGCCAAAATCAACATTAGTTGAGGGCTGCAACAACATCTTTTAAATGACAATATCCTGGCCGGACTACTATTGTCAGTGATATAAGTATTTGAAATTAACATGATTTCTTAATATCTAGTGACATATCAGGGCCATTTTATGATTAATTGAAATACATTTCTTACATACAGTTACCTTAATATGTTGTACTGTTGCATAAGTGTCAATCAGCTGAAAAACATTTAGCGTACATTTCCAGTATGTGACATGATTTTTAACATCTTATTGGTTGTGTTCACATAGCGCAATTAGCACCGTTCACACTGAAGTGACTTTGAAACCAAGCAGTTCCATTGGTTGTCGCAGTGCATTTGCGTGACCGACTTGAAAACAAGAAAAATCTGCGGGGGGAACTTTTTCCCCTCACACAAAATTCCTATTTCAATGGCAGGATTTATCCCTGCAAAATGTGCAGACCAACACTAAACATGACTGTACCTTATACAGTTACAGAATATGGTATAGACAGTTATTCCAAGTCTATAATAAGCTGAGAAATTATTGTATTTCACCATGTCTCTATGTTTATTATGGTAACAGGATATGTACTCCAAGATGAATACTAATAGAATGCAACTTCATCTCCTGCAGGAAAGAGGCCTCATGAATGTGGGATCTGCAGCAAGGCCTTCAAACACAAGCACCACCTAATAGAGCACCTGCGCCTGCACTCCGGAGAAAAGCCGTACCAGTGTGACAAGTGCGGCAAACGCTTCTCCCACTCCGGCTCCTACTCGCAACACATGAACCACAGATACTCCTACTGTAAGAAAGAGGCTCAAGGTCAAGGACTAGGCCAAGGAGTCGAGGAAGAGGACAACCACGGGGAGGAGCAGCCTCGGACGGGAAGCGCGGCGGCCTCGCCCCCCTCCCACCTGGACTCAGACGAGCGGGGGAGCAGTACCAGAGAGGATGAGAGCGAGGAGGAGGATGAGATGGGCTCTGGGAGCTTAGTGGATGAGGATGAGATTCAGGTGGTCAAGATTGGAGAGGAGGGAGACGAAGACGACCAAGGAGCAGATGAAGACCAGGAAGGGGAGGGAGAGGGGATGGAGGAGCCGGAACAAGAAGGTGAGGGCGAGGAAAATGACGGACAGACGCTGAAAGTCGTAGTGATGCAGGATGAATGTGAGGAGGAGGAAAATGAGCGAACAGCGGAGGAAGCCATGGACACAGGAGCCCCTGAACTCATGAAGGACACAACAGAAAGAGAGAACCCTGCGGACAGTAAGAAAATCAGTGAAAACGAAGAGAACACAGCCGCTATAAATGGAGGCGTGAAATGAAGAGGAGCCACAACTGTGTTTTTAAGACCCTTATTCCTTATGAAGTTGTTTTACAAAATTACTAATTTGAAGGAACAAAAAAGACGTTTTCTCTTTGCAGATGTTTCTCTCTCTTCCTGAGAACTGACTGTGTTAAGACGAGAACGAGGCGAGGAAGAGAGCGGGACTGCTCTTACGCTGCATTTAAACCCACTACTGTGTATAAACCCCCAGGTGTGCCTGATAAATACGAAATAGTAACTTTTTCCACATAAAGACGATTTTCAGTGTTTGAGTATGGTTTGTACAAATGCAAAGTTTAACGAAAAAAACGAACAAAATCAAAAAAGAAAATGACGCATTTACGGACTGAAAGCTATACACGTTTTGGCTAATAATGTTTTATTACTAAAACGCCTTGGGTCAATTTCTTTTATCAGTATTACTAATTTTTGTCACTCTCGGTTTACCCTGAAAAGCTGTACAGTTGGGAGAGAGAGATTTCTATACGTTTTTATTGCCAATGAACAAAACTCAGTATTTTCTTGCATTTGAAGGAAAAACGTATCCTGTGCACTACCATATTCCCAGTTTACCTATGGAACACCTATGTGGGCCTTGTGTTGTTTCATGTCTACCTTCCAGTATTAGACGTTATTCCCTAAGCCACGCTAGTGCTCGCTAGCATAACATTTGTCTGTCGTCTCATTTCAAGAAGGACACAGAGCCTTAAATGTAAAAAAGATTGATGTGGTTATGGTGGGGAGGGCTTTAATGAATTCCAAAAAAAGCCAAGACATCAAAGAAAAACCTTAGTAATCCCGGACAGCTGGTTTTAGACGTAGTGTTCATCATGTTTCAGGTGATCGCCATAATAAGTCCCTTCCCCACCCATCATCCACCCTTATGCAAAAACATGCATGTTGGAAGTGCCATTGAACAGTGCTGTGCCGTTGCTGTGACGCCACCGCTAAGCAGCACACTCGCGTGGGGCTCATGCTGTCTTCGTTTTAGTAGCAAAATTTTGGACCCCTGCACCTAAACCACTAGTCCTGACTAAAGGACAAGACTGCCTCTTTTTTTTGATCAATCCAGTATAAGGACTACACTGCATCAAGAATTCAGGAAAGACGATCGATGAGCAAAAAGGAGTAAAAAAAGAATCTCTTTTTTCAGCCTTGAAGTATTTTCCCCGTTTGGTGCACTTGTTTCTCTTGTTATCTTTAGCAGCACGACACTTTTTCTTCAGGTAACAAATGTAGGCAGATATGATCAATGAAGAATTCACTTTTAGTGTTTTTCTGTCTTTTTTTTTTCTTTTTGGTCGGCTTTTTACCTGTCAGTATTAATTTTTGTCTCGTTTGTATTGAAGTTTTTTTGTTGTTTGTTTCGGTGAACATTGTGTAATTTTTTTGTTTTGTTGTTGTTGTTGGTTGGGTTTGTTTCTTTTCAGTAAAGGCAGTATTACCCCTCCCATCCCTCACCCGTATAACTTTACATTTTTAGTTTTAGAGACCTTTTATATTTATGTCTTATTTTTGTATTTTCTTTATGGTTATTTATTACACAATGTAGTGTACAATACTGTAGTTTGTATTAATACAATAATATATTTTAGTATGAAGAATAATTTCGAAGATAAATGAATACAAAGCTGGGGGAGAAACTCTAGCATTTCAAAGTGTTTTAAAACAGAAAAAGTATTATTTTCAAATTTTCAAAAATGCATTGTTTGAAGAAGAAGAAAAACACCCCTAAATATTATATCAGAACTGTTACCTTTTACACGTCACTTTCATGTTACTGTCTCTTACCCCACTTATACTTTGAAGCTACTGAACGTTTGAAAACTTATTGTATGCTATACACGCATGAGTCTTTGCTGTTGTATCGAAAGATTGTCCTTCACCATGAAACTGTGCTGCCCTTTTAATGAAGCCAAAACATCATCAATGTGTTGTTTTTTCATTATTATTTTTGGTTGTGCCAATTTGTAACTCTCTTTGTCTACATCAAGGCAACGAATCTTTTATATGTCCCTGTTTTAACCTTTTTAGTGGTAGCTTTTTGTTTGATCGTTTGTTTTATTTTGTTTTTTAATGACTCCCCATCTCACAATAAAATACTTCAAGAATTCAACATTCACAGCTTTTCTAGAATATTTCCATTACGATATATGTAAATCATTAATTACAAGAGTTTATAGGCATACATTTCAAAAGATGTGATGATTTTTATGAATTTAGTCATGATGGAAATACCGAGACATTCACTGTGGAAAAAATCCCCTATAGCACCAACAAAAAAACATTGATTGGGATCAGGTTGCCGAGCTGGATTTTGGATGGAGGGCATGAATTATTAATGCAACAAAACATAAATCTATGATCTGACTTAAGTCTGAAAATGATGTGATGCATGCTCAACCCTCTACTGTATAGAGAATAGACTCGCTGTGTTTGTGTGTGTCAAACTGCCATAAATCATTTTGTTAAAACGGAAGCCAGAATATTCTTGAGCTCTGTGGCACCTGGATGCTTTAGTATTAATGCAATTGTAGAAGAACACTCTTTACTTATGCAAAGCTATATAAACCGTATGGTCTTCTGAACGTCAAACGGGACGCACAAAATCAGAGTAGATTTCTCATGACCCTTGTGCCATGACAACTTAGTATTGAACAATTTGGACAACACACTTAGAATGAAACAAGAGCCCTGTTTCCAGCAGTAGCTGAACGTTGATGGACAACAGCACAGGAACAATCCAAGAGTGAAAGCGGAGAACAGAACATCCCCTGGGAAATTTAGTGGATAGCACAATCAAATACAAATAGCCCACATCTGTGCTCAAAACATCACCCTTTACTTAAAAATCATGTTCATTCACTGCGCGTAGGCGTGAGGATTAATGCTGCATTCACAAAATCACAGAGTTCCCCATCAATATTTTACTTGGATCATTTTAGCACACTTGATTTTTTTAAGTTCAAGTTTAATATATAAGCCTCTGCAACATACTTTGCTGGTGGTCATTGCATATCATGTAAAACTAAATTAAATAGCTCGCATTTCTCTACTTTTTCTCTGTCGGAAAGTATGGAAGAGTGCTTGGAAGTATATAAATTATTTTATGATGAACTTTTAGCCATCTGTCCATATGAAGTTAAATTTGCCAAAAGAAATTGCAGTATTACATGTTTTTGTACCATTTATACTGCAGGTAATGAAATTGGGAGGCTCACAAAGTGATCAGAATTATGACGTGCAAGTGTATATTCAGATTATTACACCTACTAGGAATGTAATATCATTGTATTCTGTCATCTACATTGCTCAAAAAATTAAGGGAAGACTTAAAGGTGCACTATGCAACTTTCCGTCCACTGGATGGCGCATATTCAAAACAAAGACCGCTTTTTCAGGTCATGATTATAAGGTAAAGCAGCTCTGTTTATCATATTAGATACATTTAAGTGTGTTTAGTATGATGTTATGACGTTCCTCTGTGCGTTTGCTTGGCGCTGCTGTGACATGTTCACACTGCTAAGAGAAAAGCGTTTCTGCAGAATAAAACCGAGGGTAACGCAGATATGACGCGATTTACAGGCGACTCGCTCAAACGCTATACTGAAACGTCCTGGTCCATAGTTATAATAACAATTTTCTCCCAATTGACAAATAGTTTTAAACATTTGAGATATTGTAAGTACTCAACTAAACAAAATATATAACACTGTCCTAGTGATTTTTGGATATTTTACTGCAAAAATACTACATAGTGCACCTTTAATCAACACAAAAACAACAATCAATTAAACTTCAGGAATAGCCATCTGTCCAATTAGGATGCATAACTGATTATCAATCAGTTCCATAGGCTTTGCAAATGAAAGTGACAACAGGTGCTCTAGAGAGGCAAAACGGGAATGATTTTGCGGTAGCTGGCCATGGACAATTGTTCTTTCCTTATTCTTCCTGACAGATTTGTCTTTAGTTTTGTGTTTTGTTAGGGTCCTTGTCACTGTCTGTAGCATGAGGCAGTGCCTGTCCTGCTCCTCCAGGATGGCACATCCACACTAGCCATTGCAAGGAGGTTTGGTGTGTCTCCCAGCATTTCAAGAGCATGGAGGAGATACCATGAAACAGGCCATTACACAAAGAGAGCTTGACAGGGACATATAAGGGCAACAACCCAGCAACAGGATAGATATCTGTTCCAAGGAGGAACAGGAGGAGCACTGCCCAAGCCCTACAAAAAGGACCTCCAGCCGGCTACTGGTGTGCATGTTTCTGACCAAACTGTCAGAAACAGACTTTATTAGGCTGGCATGAGTGCCTGACATCCTCTAGTGAAACCTGTGCTGAGCACCATGCAGCTTGATTGGCATTTACCAGAGAACACCTGAATTGGCTAGTCTGGCATTGGTGCCCTGTTCTCTTCATGGATGGGAGATAGTTCACACCGAGCAGACAGATGTGAAAGAGTCTGGAAATTCTGTGGGGAATGTTAGGCTGCGTCCAACATCATCCAGCATGACCCGTTTGGCGGTGTGTCAGTAATGGTCTGGGGAGGAATATCCTTGGAGTGTCGCACAGACCTCCACATGCTAGCAAATGGTTCCCTCACTGCTGGTACTGTAACTTCAGTTTTTTTTTTTACATTGATTTTTGTTATGATTTTGAATCCAGCCATCCTGTGTTGATACATTTGGTTTCCATTGACTGTTGTCCTAATTTTTTTTTTTTTTTTAATTATTGTATATAAATAAACATTTTCAAATTGAGTATATCAATATTTGTTTTTGTAGCCTGACGTGGTCATGCTCAATTCTGGTCAGAATATGAGTCTGAAACTGCTCCATTGGGCTGTGATTATGGGGCGTGTTTCAACCGAACCAGGAAAGACATCAATTTGATAGACCTACAACCAATCAGAGCAACGAAGCGACGCTTTGTCAAATGTCAACAGACAGGGCTCAACTGAACTGTGTTGCCAAGTCCGCGTTTTTTCCCCCGCGGGTTGTTTTCTATGTCCGCGAGTTGGAGCGACTATTATGTGATATAGACCCATTAGTGCGAATTTTAGCAGGCAACCTTGCCAAAATAACACACATTTTACCCCCAAATGCCATTTTCCCCCCGGAGAACCCCTGAGAAGCTATTGTTTAGGGCTAGTAGTTGGCGGGTTTTGTTGTAAAAACTTGGCAACCCTGTCTGCACGCACGCTGAAATCAGGCTGGAATACACAATCTTTGCCGGTGTTGTAAAAAAAATAAAAATAATTTAATGATACACAGAGTACTTACCCAACATGATCATCATTTCTGAGAGAAATTGTGAAGGTGAATGCATATACAACCAAACTCTCCATTTAGGATTCGAAAAAATATAATCCAAGCCCCTTTGATGACGTGCATGATTACGTTACTGTTGATCATCTGTCTGTCATCGTCTAAAGCCCGCCCTGATGATTTCATTGGTCCGAACAGTTTCTGTTCGGAGATAATTACTCCTCTGGAGCAAGGCCAGACCGAACTGCTCGACCTAAAAAATTTGTGGGCGGGGCTAAGTTCGCCTGGCATTCAGGCTATTGTTTTTGCCCAATTTTGAATTAGAGCAAAGAGCACGAGCCAGGCCTTTTCGTCCAAAATCAGTGCCTGACCTCACAAATGCACTTCTAGAAGAATGGTCAAAAATTCCCATTAACACACTCCTAAACCTCATGGCAAGCTTTGAAGCTGTTATAGCTGCACAAAAAACACTTCACAGCCACATAGCAACGCTAAAATGTTACTGTGCTGTCAGGGCTCTTCCATACCTTAATAAGATTGGTGACTTTTTCCATCTTGACATCACATGTAGTTTCATGAGGTGGTGACTTCAGTGCAGTTTGGCTGGACCACCAAGGCTGAAATGTTTTTTTTTTTCTTCTTGTGGGCAGTGAAGTGACTAACAAAGAATTGTTTGAAAATCATTTTAAAATGCTGCTCAAACGCGCAAACATCAGCAGAGTTCTATTCTGAGTGAACTCTTTTGATCTCAGCGTGATGTAGCCACACTCCTCAGCTGCTAAGACCAAACCTGACCACAAGTTTCTGATGTTTATATAAGGCAGTGCCCCTCCATTTACTCTCTAATGAGCTTCTAATCATTTGCACCTGCGCAACAGTGCACCTGATTTTCATTTGAGGCATTTGCTGCATGTGGAAATTGCATTACTGTTTATTTAAATAGTATAAATGACTGTAAAACCCAACTCAACCCTATATGACCTAACCAAATATTTCTATTGATTCTGATCAAGCTGAGAATACAGTGAGACTGTTGCTGCATCCTAATTCGCCTACTTATACTACTCCTTAAAAGTATGTACTCTTTTTGTGAAGAAAAAGTACATTGAGTGTAGCAGAAGAGTAGGCAAGCTTTGGGGCATAGCCTACTACTTTGACATATTTAACAGACAGCTCTGTCGCTAGTTACAAGCATTCTGTCACTGTTTAAACTGCCCTGTCAATCTTCTTGTCACAGTTAAAATCCTCCACATTCAATTTAATTTAATTTCCTACCATTTCAGAAAGAAAATGTAGTAGTATGCTGATCTGCCAGCCTTTAATGTGGAGAACTCTCTTTGTGTTTGCAATTTGAATGACACCTTTAGTTAATGTCCAAACATATTACAAAGCTCACAATACTGCTGCAGATGTGTTTGTAGTTTGTAGTTCTAATCGAGTCCTCGTCCATCTCGCATTGGGTTGTGGGCGATATTTGCTGTTAGTGTGTGCACTGGATCTGCAATTTGGATTCTAATCAGAAAAAGTAGACCATCCAAGTATCTTTGGGATACTCATCAACATGAATTGGGACTCACTAATTCTAATTTCGAATACTATTTAGGACAGATATGCAAATTGGGATGCAGTGTGCCACAGCGCTGGATATTAGCACTGCCCCACATGTGCTAACAAACACATAAATACACACACACAAGCACGCACGCATACACAAAACTATAGACAAATACAAATAACATATCTATTACATTAAAGCTGTTAATACTGTTGCTGATACATATTTGTAATAGGATCTTCCTTTGGAGACTGTAAGAAAATAGGCCTACATAAACTGCTGTAACATGAGCCCATAAATCAGAGGTTTATGCTGATTAATTTACAGAAGCTACATAATTATCAGCTTTTTGTCCAAACTGAATATCATCAGATAACTGCCCCTTCACTGGGGAAAAACCCCTTAATATTTTTCTTATTTAAATATTCTAAATAACACCTAAAATATAAAAAACTATTTAGCCTACACAACTTAAAAAAAAAAAAACTTAAAACAAGAAAAAACAAGCTAATTAAAAACTAAAAGTGCCTAAAATTGCTAAAATATAATTAATTATTAATTTAATTAACATTTTGTCCATCCAAACTAAATTAGTTTCAGTTAGTTGTTTAAATCATATATTTTGAACCATTATTTATAAAAAAGGAAAAAAAAGAAAAAAAGGGTGCATTGTGTTCAGGTCAAATAAAGTATTTATGATGCAAAAAAAAACATTTTACTTTATAATTTAAAAAAGTATTGTTTCTGTGTGAGATGTCTATGCTTGAATGAACTATGAATGAACTAGATTCTGCCTTTTTATCATCTCACAGATCTTTATTTGTCATTGACAAATATATATTGAAATGAAAAACTGCATGAGACACCCTGTAATTGTGTTAGGTGAACATTCTCAGGTGAAATGAAGATGATGATGTCGTCTGTCCTAGGTAACACAGATGACCTTTGGTGATGATGTCAAAAGCATGCTCTAGCCAGCACATAATGATTTAATTAGGAATCCCCTACAGAAAAGAGTAACATGCAGTCAGTGCTTTTAAATAGTAAATGTGAGCCCAAAACCAAATTCAAGAGGTGATCTGTTGTCTTGCTTTCCCTCACACACACACCGAACACACTTACTCCAAGCCAGATGGCTCAGGGTACAAAAATCAATTAGATCACCTCAGGAGCAGAGGGAATTCATCTCGGCCGACCCCATCAGCCCCTCCTTGGGTCGGAGTACAGGAGGACTGAGGCTCCTCTTCTGCCTCATCACCTCAGCTCTAATCTACTTCTCTCCGCTGCATATACACACTAACTTCATTAGACGAGCGGGGGGAAGAGGGAGAGGTAGAAAATAGAAATAGGGCACTGTGAATATCTTGAACTGCATGAATCACCAGAGCTCCTCTAAACATAACTGAATTGCGAGAGCATACTTGAGAGCGGGAGAGAGAAGAAGAGAGAGCTGTAAGGAACATCAAAATGGATTTATTTTGCATTGGAAACCCTTGCCAGCTCTGCTTTGGAGGAGAGGAGCAGAGAAGGAGGGAAGAGAATGTGTAGGTGGATTCTGGGAGAAGGATAATGTGCAATAAAAAGAAATAAGCTGACAGCTAGAATTAAGACTGTGGAAAGGCTTAAAAACATGATCTTCATTACACCCTAGTGTTCACATTTCAACATTACATCGGGATGGATTAATGACAGTGTTTGTTTAACGCAGACTTCTGATGAAACTTAATGAAAATCAGGGTTGGATGAGCTAATTAGTAAGTGCAGGTATTAAGACTGAAATGATTTCATCATTCTGATTTAGTTTCATTGTCTTTTCTTTTATGGAACACAAAATCATCACAATTTCCTGCATACTCTTGTCCAAGAAATTACATTGAATAAGGGCACAAATGGTGCATTCAGACATTTATGGCATACTTTACTGATACACGTTATTCGTGTTGATATAACATTTAAATATATATATATACAGTCTTGTTCAAAATAATAGCAGTACAATGTGACTAACCAGAATAATCAAGGTTTTTAGTATATTTTTTATTGCTACGTGGCAAACAAGTTACCAGTAGGTTCAGTAGATTCTCAGAAAACAAATGAGACCCAGCATTCATGATATGCACGCTCTTAAGGCTGTGCAATTGGGCAATTAGTTGAAAGGGGTGTGTTCAAAAAAATAGCAGTGTCTACCTTTGACTGTACAAACTCAAAACTATTTTGTACAAACATTTTTTTTTCTGGGATTTAGCAATCCTGTGAATCACTAAACTAATATTTAGTTGTATGACCACAGTTTTTTAAAACTGCTTGACATCTGTGTGGCATGGAGTCAACCAACTTGTGGCACCTCTCAGCTGTTATTCCACTCCATGATTCTTTAACAACATTCCACAATTCATTCACATTTCTTGGTTTTGCTTCAGAAACAGCATTTTTGATATCACCCCACAAGTTCTCAATTGGATTAAGGTCTGGAGATTGGGCTGGCCACTCCATAACATTAATTTTGTTGGTTTGGAACCAAGACTTTGCCCGTTTACTAGTGTGTTTTGGGTCATTGTCTTGTTGAAACAACCATTTCAAGGGCATGTCCTCTTCAGCATAGGGCAACATGACCTCTTCAAGTATTTTAACATATGCAAACTGATCCATGATCCCTGGTATGCGATAAATAGGCCCAACACCATAGTAGGAGAAACATGCCCATATCATGATGCTTGCACCTCCATGCTTCACTGTCTTCACTGTGTACTGTGGCTTGAATTCAGAGTTTGGGGGTCGTCTCACAAACTGCCTGTGGCCCTTGAACCCAAAAAGAACAATTTTACTCTCATCAGTCCACAAAATGTTCCTCCATTTCTCTTTAGGCCAGTTGATGTGTTCTTTGGCAAATTGTAACCTCTTCTGCACATGCCTTTTTTTTAACAGAGGGACTTTGCGGGGGATTCTTGAAAATAGATTAGCTTCACACAGACGTCTTCTAACTGTCACAGTACTTACAGGTAACTCCAGACTGTCTTTGATCATCCTGGAGGTGATCATTGGCTGAGCCTTTGCCATTCTGGTTATTCTTCTATCCATTTTGATGGTTGTCTTCCGTTTTCTTCCACGTCTCTCTGGTTTTGCTCTCCATTTTAAGGCATTGGAGATCATTTTAGCTGAACAGCCTATCATTTTTTGCACCTCTTTATAGGTTTTCCCCTCTCTAATCAACTTTTTAATCAAAGTACGCTGTTCTTCTGAACAATGTCTTGAACGACCCATTTTCCTCAGCTTTCAAATGCATGTTCAACAAGTGTTGGCTTCATCCTTAAATAGGGGCCACCTGATTCACACCTGTTTCTTCACAAAATTGATGACCTCAGTGATTGAATGCCACACTGCTATTTTTTTGAACACACCCCTTTCAACTAATTCAACAAATTGCCCAATTGCACAGCCTTAAGAACGTGCATATCATGAATGCTGGGTCTCATTTGTTTTCTGAGAATCTACTGAACCTACTGGTAACTTGTTTGCCACGTAGCAATAAAAAATATACTAAAAACCTTGATTATTATGGTTAGTCACATTGTACTGCTATTATTTTGAACAAGACTGTATATATATATATATATATATATATATATATATATATATATATATATATATATATATATATATATATATATATATATATATATATATATATATATATATATATACACTGATCAGACATAACATTATGACCACTGACAGGTGAAGTGAATAACACTGATTATCTCTTCATCACAGCACCACACACACTGGTGGGTGGGATATATTAGGCAGCAAGTAAATATTCTTTCCTCAATGTCGATGTCTTAGAAGCAGGACAAATGGCCAAGCATAAGGATTTGAGGAAGTTTGACAAGTGCCAAATTGTGATGGCTATAAGACTGGGTCAGAGCATCTCCCATACTGCAGCTGTTGTGAGATGTTCATGGTCTGCAGTGGTCAGTATCTATTAAAAGTGGTCCAATGTAAGAGCAGTTGTGAACTGGTGACAGGGTCATGGGAGGCCAAGGCTCATTGTTGCACGTGGGGAGCAAAGGCTGGCCCGTTTAGTCCGATCAAACAGGAGCAACTGTAGCTCAAATTGCTCAAGAATAATGCTGGTTCTGATAGAAAGGTGTCAGAATACAATGTGCATCGCAGCAACATGTGAACATCAGAACTGGACCACAGAGCGATGAAAGAAAGTGGCCTGGTCTGATGTATCACGTTTTCTTTTACGTCACATGAATGGCCGGGTGCGTGTGTCGCTTACCTGGGGAACACATGGCACCAGCATGCACTATTGGACAAAGGCAAGCCGTCAAAGGCAGTGTGATGTTTTGGGCTATGTTCTGCTGGGATCCCTTGGGTCCTGCCATCCATGTGGATGTTACTTTGCAACAATGCTTAGGTAGGTGTATGTATCAGACCATGTACACCCTTTCATGGAAACACTATTCCCTGACTTTGTCCAAGACAAATGTGTTAGCTGACAACATTAAAAGTTAAGCATAGTAAAAGTACAAACGTTACCAGAGGACCATATATAAAAACATGTAATATTGAGTTAAAGGGTTAGTTCACCCAAAAATGAAATTTCTTTCATTAATGACCCACACCAATGTTGTTCCACACCCGTAAGACCTCCGTTCATTCTCAGTTTAAGATATTTTAGATTTAGTCCGAGGGCTTTCTGTCCTTTGAATGTAAGTGTATGCACACTTTGCTGTCCACATCCAGAAAGATAATGAAAACATCATCAAAATTGTCCATATGTGACATCAGTTGATTAGTTACTCTTTTCAAGCATCGAAAAAACATTTTGGTCCAAAAATAACAAAAACTACGACTTTATTCAGCATTGTCTTCTCTTCCGTGTTCCTCAAATAAAGATTAAAACGGGCATGAATCACTGTATTGATTCATGATTCGGATCGCCAATGTCACTTGATTTCAGCAGTTTGCCAGTTTGACACGCGATCTGATTCATGAATCAATACGCTGAAGTGTGCATACACTTACATTCATAGGACAGAAAGCCCTCGGACAAAATCTAAAACATCGTAAACATCCATCGTTCCGAGGATGAACGGAGGTCTTATGGGTGTGGAACAACATTAGGGTGAGTCATTGATGAAAGAAATTTCATTTTTGGGTGAACTAACCCTTTAATACAAATAAAAACACAAACCAACACCTGTGAAAGGTTATCTCATTTCTTCAGGAATTTAAGTCTTGGCGGTTTCACAACCAGAAGCTGCGCAATGTTGTGGCGTCATTGATTCTTATTGTAAGTGATGACATGCTAACCATTGCAAGATGGTGGGCACGCCAATGTGTCTGGAGTGGTCAAATGTGAAATGGGTTACACCGCCTTTGTGAAAGAGTTCAACCGGTTCATTGAAAAGAACAATTCTTTCAGGAATCGAACATGGCTTCTTCTTTCTTGAGCTCAACAATGAGGATTGTTTGTTTCTCATTCGTTTGTCTTCAAAAGACATGTAATGAAACACAGCACTATATGCCTATATGATGTTTTTACAGTGATTTTGTGTCACTTTGGAAATTGACTACCCTCCCAGTCCCCATTCGCTCTCATTATTAGTCCCCCAAATTATTCCTTCAAAAATTCTGATTTTGCGTTTCTCAAGTACATTTTTTAAAGACCAATGAAAGACGGGAGAAGTACGAAAAACAGTCACATCCTATTCAATGTCAATGGTGGTTATGCCCTGTTTAAGGATACAAATTCCAAAGGGAAAAGGGATGCATGTATGAGTGGACAGCAACCTAATTGATGTTTAACATTACACGCCTGTATCTCTCGAGCTGCTGTTATCTTCCCAGCAAAACTGCACTGTAAAGAGGCTGCTGCTCCTCGGATCATAAATCATCAAGAGTAAAGTGTGAAGAGATTGTGTGAGTGTGTGTGTGTCTTGTTAGGGTACGTGTGTGAGGTAAACTCACGGGAGCAGCAGTCATAACACCAGAGCGAACACCCCTCATTTATCACACACACGCACACATGCTCGTGCATCAAGCCTATGGTTTCATAGGCCTTAATTAAAAAGGCACACAGCACTATTTATAAGTGTGATCGTCACTTAGTAGCACTAATAAGAATGTTAGTTGAAGAAACACATATTATTAAGCCTTGGGAGTAGCAGGGGCTCTGCTAGTAGGCACACATGCTAATAAGCTGCTGACGGGGTCTAACACCACTCCACGGGCCTGAACAGGATTAATCAGCCTGTAAAAGAGACCCACCACACGGCTTCCTGCAAGGACACCGAGGCTAAATCAGCAGTTGGAGACAAACTAATTAACGGGTAGAGAGAGGCCGAATCACTAGAGACTAGTGAAGAGAGGCATTGCTTTTAAATTACTGTCAGTCTTATTCACAAGATGCCTGGCTTTAGAGGGTTTCAGGATGTCTATACCCAGGATGTTTAAGCTGATGTACGTGGAATTTTAAAGCTGTAGTGCTATTTGCTTCTCATTTAACTTTTGAATCAAACTCCTGTCTACACTTTTAAAAGACTTCTCTGTCCTATTAAAATCATTCAGTGAATAGGTAATTTTACAAAATGGGTGACATTTGTTTCCCTCATAGAGCCTGCATGTGTAAAAAAAAAAGTTGATACCAGGTACATTTTTCTAAACACATTAGCAAAACTTGTATCAAATAATTATTTAAATTTTTTTTTTAAACAAATATCCCATTTTAATGTGAACAAATTTAATGAACGATAGCATTTAGCACTTTCTCTATTTTCCATTTCAATTGACATTAATTGAAAAGTATAGTTGTGCATCATTTTACACTCTTTCCAGTCTTTCCCCCTCTTAAAGGGTTAGTTCACAATGGGCCGATTTCAAAACAAAGATTCGAACCGTGATGAATCAGTGTATCGATCGCCAGTGTCACGTGATTTCAGCAGTTTGGGGTTTGACATGCGATCCGAATCATGAATCGATACACTGATTCATAACGGTTCGAATCTTTGTTTTGAAATCGGCCCATTCCTATGCAAGTCGTTATTTTGTTTGTTTTTTTGTGCACAAAAACTATTCTCGTCACTTCATAATTATTGTAAAGCCACTGTAGTGAGATGGACTTTGTAATGACGTCTTTAGTGCCTTGAGAGAGGAAATGACATTGGTGTCAATGAAGGCCTTTCTGAGCATAGACTGTAAAGTCAGAGCCATCGAATTTTGACAATAATATCTTAATTTGTGTTCCGAAGATGAACGGAGGTCTTACGGGTGTCGAACGACATGAGGGTAAGTAATTAATGACAACATTTTCATTTTTGGGTGACTAACCCTTTAAAGTAACAAAGCATTCCATTAATCTTTTTTTTGTTTTAGTAAACAATTGATACAATTGGATTGTATTTTTCTGTATTCATTTTTCTAAGGGGCCGTTTACACGACACCGCTTCAATTAAAAACTGAAAGTTTTTTTTGCATTTTAGCCATTTATTTACGCCACAATGATTTGGGGGCCTGAATGTTTTTGAAAACGATACTGTTATCATCACTGTGTACACTAAAGAAGCGCAAATTTGTGAAGAAGGTGATGTCATGCGCATACGTATTATGTGTTCACCCTATAAGCGCGTACTGTTTTTTACACAGTGACATCGCCAACTACTGGCCTGGCATGAATAATACAGCGCTTTTAGACGTTTTCATAAAACCATGTAAACTGGAATGTTTTGATAATGCTGTCGCCTGTATGAGAAAAATGCGAAGGAAAAACTACTTTTAAGAAGCACCATGTAATTTTCAAACCCTTTCCCCTTTCTGAAGACCTCATATGTGGCACAGTGCATATGTGAAGACTTAAATATCCTTTGTCTTATAGAATGATTGAAATCCTACGAAAATAAAAAGGAACTCCTTGTCTGGCACTCAGGCACCCATTTCTTACAATGAGATATTCGCACACTCTCCAGCCGCATGGAGCTACTCTATAAAACTCTGGGCAGGGATCTTCAGGTGTTCTCTTCTGCAGAATTTACAAGCTCTTAATGCTGGGTCAGATGATGGAGTGCGGATAAACCAATCAGGCTTCACCCAGGATGAGTAAATGGACATGCAGATGGGTCCATTATCTGTCAGGCTAGTATGATACCGCAGCTCTATATTTACGGCCTATTTAATGGGGTTGATTGTATTAGTGCACAAGGAGGGGGAATGGCCCTATCACAGACATAGTATTTCCAGCTTTGTGCAATTACCTTATGTAAATCCCGCATGCAGGCGTCTATTTAAAATGCATTGAATTTCCCAATTCAAAACCATCAAGTCCAACCATGCGAACTTCATTAATACCAAAGCATGGGCAGATAACATTTGAAGTACTACTATGATTACTTTAGCCAATGCCCGTGTGCATTTGGGGTTTATTTTAAAGGATACTTGAGATGGTATTTGCAAAGACTTGCTAAATGGAGCATTTAAGCACAGGAGCCTCAGGAGTGCCTTAAGTGAGGAATAAGCACAACTTTACATGAAAGTACCATCAATATTTACACAATTGCCTTATAAAAGTCAATTAAGGAGAGGAAATGGATTTCAGCATCATGTTTGTCCTGTATTCGGCATGGTTTTCATCTCTGTGCAAAATTTTCATTAATGGTCAATCATTTCGCACAAGAGACATCTTGAACCCACCTTCTTCTACACTTAACGCATAAAGTTACACAGCATACCGATGCTTATCAGCGGCTAGGACATTCCTATAAATGTCATTTTGGCTGTATGCATAAAGATTTACAGCCAACAAATACAGTTTACATTTATATGTAGCTCTATAAAAGTAGTTACCATGTCAAATAAAATGATTGCATCTGTCCTCCCCATACATGAAAATTACAAGATGTGTTGCTGTCAAAGATAAACGTGATTAGAGAAAATCGGTCTTTTTTTCTTCCCCCTTCTCTTGATCTGATAGCCTCATTCAGCCAGGTTTAACTACAGCACATTTTTATTTCTTATCAGAGCAGTCGCACAAAGTAGCAAATGCGTGACATTTTTCCATGCGCGTTTTAATGAACACAATTACTCAGTTTAGTTTGGGCTCCAAAACAGAGCTATGAAAATGGATCCCAGAAGAAGCGAATTCAAAGACTCAATTATCGTTTATGAAAGTCTTTAGTCATATACACGTTTTAGGTACACAAACAAAGAGTCTGTCACTCATTCTGATCAGTTGGCAAGATGCAGCAACATTGAAAATGATAGACATATAGAAGGGAGAAAAAAAAAGAAGAGTCAAAGTCATGAATGTTTTATGGGTCATAATGGCTTGCTCATATTTCCTCACCACACTTTGGCCTCCACGGACACACAAGACCAGGGGCTTTCCTGGCACCTCTGCCCCACAGACACGGAGCAGCATATGGTGTGCAATTCAGACACCTCTAGGGCCCTGGCTCCAGCAGAGTGTGGTCAGAGCTATGAATTATGGATATGAGCTAATTGTTTTCTCATTTGGAAAGTCCTCCTCTTTTTAAGTCACACAGCTCATGATTTCTAGCAGGTGTTTGATTTGATCACCACCCAGTCTCGATTCTTCTTAATTTTCCGTGTCACGTCTAGAAAAACATCATAAAGCGAACGTAGAAACATAAATTTAAGCTTTAACGAGATTAATATTTAGCTAAAGTGTGTATATAACTGTAGTGTTTTATTAAAGCTACTGAAGAAACAGAACCGCTGTCACAATCCGCTCTGCTCAAGTAAACAGGATTTATTTTCGTATTATAAATCACTGTAGTTGATGGTTCCCTGCGTCATTTCACATTATCAGATTCAGCAATATCGAGATGAAGTGACACATGACCAATGAAAATAAACACTAGACTAATAACTCAGGCATTATCACTTTAATATTATCCATGAGTTTTTGTCTTTTTAATTAGGATTAGACATCAATTTCAGAAATAGCAGTTAGTCTGAAAATTACATTCAAAATGTGCAGTTCACAATGCGTGATGACATCACCCCTCCCTCGCCCCACCTATCACTCATTTCCTTCATCCGTACATCAACAATATTAGATCTTTTCGCTTATTATTGACACACAACTTCAAGCCACCACACTTCAACTATTATTGGTATTTTTCTTTTTTTGTACAATAGGGTTCAAGTTCTTGTTGAAGTATTCTCTACATATGCGTTCTGAATTTTGTTAAAAACAAGACAAAGAAGGCGTTTTCCATGCGTAACTTCAGTTAACACTAACTGCAATATTATTTCCAGTACCATACTGTCAATTTGTTATCAAGCTGCTTTCCATCCAGAGGCAGAGCAGGAAACCGGAGATTAATATTTTCGGTATTGATTTGAAACTGTGTAAGGCCTAAATGCCAATATAAGCATCTCACCTTTCTTTTTCCAGTAAGCCTCGGGAGATACAAGGGCGAGAGACGAGCTGTTTTTGAGAGGTCTTGCTTTTCAAACTACACAACACATCAGGTTCACATCTGGAAAACAACCTGGTTCTCTGCATACGGTTACACAATTCGGCACAACACAGTCCATTTATTCCAAGGAAACTACACAGGTTTGACCTCGAGCACGTGAAAATCCTGATGTTTCATTAAAGGGAGGGTCATTTCATTAAAACGTTTTTTTTTTCTTCTTCTGTTGGATAACACAAAAGAGAGTGTGATGAGCATATCTGTTATCCAGTAGTGTGACGTCCTGAAGCAAGAGGCTTTCCAGTAAACTTTAGGGAGGTACAGATGGAGGGCGAACATGGGTGGATATGGAGAAAACACTCTGTGGGGGGAAAGGAAATATTTTTCTCAGAGCCGTTCCCATTTGAAACCAAATTCCTGCACTAATACTGATTATTAATCATTGTCCATTCCAATCGACCCCATTATCCGTCGGTCAGTAGTCATTGTCAAATAATACTGTCTCCTAATACAGTGCATGTTCAGCTTATTCCACAGGAAAAAAAAATGAAGAAAACAAAACCTCTGAGGCTGCGAGAGCCCAGATACAAGTCAGACACGTTTCTGAATGAATGAAACCCCAAAATCACTTTTTCTTTTAAACATTTCACTGCAAAAAAAACTCAATCTGGTGAGACTTTAAAGTGTCTGCTCAGTCCGTCTTCATTCTAGTCATCAATACTGGCTAAGATAAAGTCCATTCCAGTTCCCAGCTTAGGAAAATATTCCAATTTTCCAAAAAAAGAGTGCATAATGGAAACTAATGACCATCCATAATTGTCCAAAAGTCCATCCAGCTTATTCTAAGCCAAGGAATGATGATCCAAATGGAAAAAAAATAACATTTTGTATATCCACAAAAAAGAATTAAGTGCATAAATAACCTTCCTGTATTCATTTTCGTTGCTTATATCCAGTCATAAGTCACAGTAAATCCACTCATATGTTTGTTTATATACACTTTTAGGCTTGGTCCACAGCAGTGGTGCGTGTTTGTGCGATGGATATGAGATGTTAAACTTCATTGTGTTCTCTGGATTGATTCTCAGGTGGTGCCACTTAGATGTTCTACCTCCCAAAAATGTTCTCATACTCAAGAAGGATGAGTTCTACAATCTGGTTCTGATAGACCATATGAACCGCCATGTTGCCCGTCTCGATCTCTGGCCGCAGAAGGGTTGGGCCGAACACGATAGCCACGCTCTGGGTCGTCATCCTGTTCACCTCGCCGTGATCTATCACTCTGAAAAACAGAGAGAGAGAGAGAGAGAGAGAGAGAGAGAGAGAGAGAGAGAGAGAGAGAGAGTGAGAGGCTGAGAGGCTTGTCTTGCTTTCCTGTAAATTGGTTAAAAATGTAACCATCATCAACAGCAGAGCTTCATTTTTTGTGTGTGACTTAAGAGCTTCCATTTGTCTGACAATCGTGAAAGGTGAATTTGTAGCAGGTAAATGCATTTTTGTTTTCTTAACCGAATGCAAAACGATCTACTCCACATTAAAATGACAAATCCTCCCAACGCCAGCGATTTTACTTTTTAATAAAAAATGTTTGGGTATTGTGCTTAAATTACATAAATACAGAAGCCTTTTCCCTTCAACGGCAAAATGTCAGACCGTAATTTTTCTGGAACGCTATGCCTCCATCCTCCATTTTGAGTTACAGTGGACTGAGAGCCATTTAAATGCAAATGGAGGCAAAGGCAAATGTCATTGTGCGTGTTTGATATAGCAATTACTATTGAGACTCAACGCCGGTCTCAAATTACATTCAGAATTACACAGTAAGGCACATCATACAACAACATGGGGAAAATGACTCACTCTATATGTACAGTGAAAATGTTTTCTTTGTTTATTTCCCACTTCATTTTAACTTTGGGTTGATTTAAAGAAGTCAGAAATAAACATACTGAAGGTGTGAAGATGTTCCTACAACAAACCTCAGGATTTGCCTAAAAATGATGTGCATGAACAGACACGTCATTTCAGATTTACAAGATTATGGGACTCTCTAAGAGATGGAGTGAGGGACACTTTGACTGCTGTCCTTCACAAGACTGAGAGCAAAAATACAGTAGAAAAGAACAGACCTCACTAGACTGAATGAGACAACTCCCTAAAGAAAGCCCAGAGTGATTAAAGATTCATGCGACTCTCACCTGCCACTGAGGAAGCAGCTTTATAGCTCATGATTATTTTAAGACTTGGAATGGATGTGATAACAGAGGTAGAGTTAACAATTTATAGTTATAAAAAGTTGCTTCATAAACCTAAATCGACAAGAAAGATAAAAGAGTAGTTTTAGTAATGGATTAAAGACTGGATTGCTTCTTTAAGCACAACAGCCTGATGCCTAAAAAGACTAGCTAATATACACTACTGTTAAAAAAAAAGAAGAAAATTAATTAATACTTTTATTCAGCAATAAATTGATTACAAGTAACAGAAATGTTTCAAATGTTTTTTTTTTCTCTATAGAAGACTTTGTATTCAAGTTTTCTGGAAAAATATCAAGTAGTAATATTAATTGTAACATTAATATTAGTTTTCAACATTGATAATTCTAAGAATAAGATCATGTGACATGGAAAGCTGCAGTAATAGCTGCTGGAAATTCAGCTTTACTATTAAAGGAATTCATTAAATTTTAAACAATATTATTTATAGTTATTTTCAACTGTAAGAATATTTTACAATATTGTTTATTAAGTATAATTTGATAAGGCACAATATGTACGATTTTTTGATTGAAATATCCAAAAAAACACTAGAACAATGTTATATACGGATAACAATCAGGCATAATATGACCACTGACAGGTGAAGTGAATAACACTGATTATCTCTTCATCACAGCACCTATTAGTGGGTGGGATATATTAGGCAGCAAGTGAACATTCTGTCCTCAATGTTGATGTGTTAGAAGCAGGACAAATGGGCAAGAGTAAGGATTTCAGCAAGTTTGAAAAGTGCCAAATTGTGATGGCTAGACAACTGGGTTAGAGCATCTCTAAAACTGCAGCTCTTGTGGGGTGTTCCCAGGCTGCAGTGGTGAGTACTGAACTGTAAAGTTGCCAGATTAATAATCATACACTGTTTGTTAAGAGGCTAGAGGAGAACTGGCACCCCGACTGAGCCTGGTTTCTCCCAAGGTTTATTTTTCCCCATCATGCCCTGATGGAGTTTTGGTTCCTTGTCGCCTTTGGCTTGGCTTGCTCAGTTGGGGACACTAAAATTATGATCTAAATAAAATACATGATCTATACACATAAAATTCATGAATTAGGTCTTATTTAATTCAATAAACCATAATACTGATCTGCCAACATTTTTGCTATATGATAAATTAAAGGTCCCGGTCTTTGCATGTTTTCGAAGTTTTGATTATGTTTACAGTGTGCAATATAACATGAGTTCATGTTTCGCGTGTAAAAAAAACAGTATTTTTCATACAATTTACTTGTATCTGTATACAATATACGGTATCTGTACACCGCTGTTTTCTCTGTCCTAAAAACGGCCTGATTTCCTTGTTCTATGAAGTCCCTCCTTCAGAAACACGTAACGAGTTCTGATTGGGCCAGCGCTTCCCGTGTTGTGATTGGACAGCAGCTTAGCGCACTTTGCCCGGAAAGGTCCGCCTCTTACCATAACGGGGAGATGGTAGCGCTGAATGCGCGCTCTTCTACACGTGGGAGAGCAACAAGACCACGCCCCCTTTTTTGCGTATTCTTGTGGGCGGAGGGTTAGTCAACAAACTGTTCTAGTGACGTCATTACAGCAGGAAGTGCAGGGCTGTAGTCCAAACCGGCCGTTCGCTGTAGGCTTTGAAAGGGAACTTCTGTTAAATAAAATATCTCGCTTGGCATTGAACTTTGAGCTTTATAATTTTAGAGGTATTATTTATGCTCTAACAGCAACATTACACACTAACTAAAGTTTGAAAGATGGAATCGCGAAGAACGGGACCTTTAAAATAAGCTGATAAAATCATTGTTTTCACAGTGAAGCTGCATTGAAACAATCATCATTGTAAAAGCGCTATATAAATAAAGCTGATTGATTGATTGATATATCAAGAGTGGTCTAAGGAAGGAACAGTGGTGAACCGGTGAGGGGTAATGGCTCATTGATGCACGTGGGAAGTGAAGGCTGGCCTGTGTTGTCTGATTAAACTCAAACTCAAATTGCTCAAGAAGTTAATGCTGGTTCTGATAGAAAGGTGTCAGAAAACACAGTGCATCTCAGGTTGTTGCGTATGGGGCTGCATAGCTGCAGACCAGGGTGCCCATGCTGACCCCTTTCCACCAACGATCGCCAACAGTGGACACGTGAGCATCAGAACTGGACCACAGAGCAATGGATAAAGGTAGCCTGGTCTGATGAATCACCTTTTCTTTTACATCACAATGGCTGGGTGTGTCACTTATGGGGAACACACGGCACCAGGATGCACTAGGGGAAGAAGGCAAACCGACAGAGGCAGTGTAATGCTTTGGGCAATGTTCTGCTGGGAAACCTTGGGTCCTGCCATCAATGTGGATGTTACTTTGACGCGTACCATGGAAAGGGTATTCCCTGGTAGCTGTGGACTCTTTCAGCAGGATAATGTGCCCTGCCACAAAGCAGAAATGGTTCAGGAATGGTTTGAGGAGCACAACAAGTTTGAAGTGTGGACCTGGCCTCCAAATTCCCCAGGTCTTGATCTAATTGAGCATCTGTGGGATGTGCTGAACAAACAAGTCCGATCCATGGAGGCCCCACGCAACTTACATGACTTAAAGGATCTGCTGCTAACATCTTGGTGCCAGACACCACAGCACACCTTCAGGGGTCTAGTGGAGTCCATGCCTCGATAGGTCAGGGTTGTTTTGGCAGCAAAATCGGGACTAACAAAATATTAGGAAGGTTTCGCACTTGTCTCTCATTAGCAATCGCTCCATAGGCCTCGTTCCACTCCAAAGGCTTTCAGCCGCACCCTGCTTCATACTACAGTAATATTAACAATATTTAATACATTAGCTCATCTCTGAATATGATTTCTGTCCCATCAGATGGACTCTTTTCCATCGACTGTAGGGATGAAGATATCAACTCCCATAATTCCACAAATTCAAGGCGTCATGCAGTTACACCTTTGTTTTGAAGAAGAGTATTTTTTTCAGTTATTTATTGTAGACATATGTAATTGATAAGATATTCCGAAATCAACCAGTTGGCAGTTTGATATTTATTCATTTATTGCTTAATATTGGATGTGCATGCTCATATCCTCTATTTTTACATTAAGGATATATTTGTCAACATCTAAAACATAAAGCTAATTTTTAAATACATAATAATTTCATAAAACAGTGTATTGTAATCTTTATCAAATCTAAAAAAATAAATATTCTAAATTCCCTTTAAAATGACTGATTTTAGTTTTAATTAGGTAAAAGAGTATATGCATTTATTATCAGCCAGAATTGTAACACTGTTGCATAGTAACAAACAAAGCAAGTAAACGTTTTAAAGGGTTACTTCAGCGTTTAGCATATGGCTTTGTATCAGTAGAAACCCTGGAGTATATTCAAATGATTGTGCTTTCCCCCCTCATATCCCCCTGAGACAAGAGATTTAAGCATTTTATTTCTGGAAAAATCCCTTCGATGAAGCAAATTGACAATATTTGCATCACTGGAGGAATGTTTGCCCAAAGGCTAAAGACTACAGCCAGCAGAGGGAGCCATTTCCGCATGTTTTCAACCGACGCAAGGGGGATGGAGATCACACTCACAGCTCAGCTAGTAGCTGCGGGCATTCATGTAAATGGAGCTATGTGGTGCAACTTCTCAAATTAATTTCTATGAAAGTTAAGCTTCCAAAAGCATGAACTGAAAACGCGCCAGACTGAACACGTGCTGTGAATGTATACGCCTCGAGCATGGTCAAAATTACCTCAGCTCTCATCAGGAGAGCTCCTTCATGACAGTAAATTTAACTCCTGCAGCGTTAGTGCTGTGATACTCGCGTGGCGACTCACTCATTATATTGAACAGACATGTTCAGTATTTAATTGTAGAAACTTCTCCAACTCAGTCACAGTGATTCAGTAGAGGTGGCTTTGGGAATGGCCTCACAGGGCAGCAAAGCATTCTGGGAATTGTTGTCAAAAATACATTTTCTGTCTTTTCTCAGTCTAGAAAGCACCAAATTCAAAAATAATTTCACATTTCTACTACATTTATGACCCAGTTTAAATACAGATTCATCTTCCCAGAGCTGAAGAACCCTTTTAAATGTCAATCAGTCTAAATGGGCAGGTCTTTTCCAGAATGAGTTGTAAAGAGGACATCACCATGCATATAGTCAACACTAGACGACGTATACTAAAAGAGCATCAGCAACATAACAGTTGCGTTCTCCACATCTGCCGTTTCCTGTGAAGCTCCCAAGGTTGATGTCACAGTCAAGAACTGTTTACACAGGCTGTTAACTAAATTATATGACATTCCTACTGCATCACAATCACAGACAGCCGCGCCTGGATTAACTACAACACCTCACACTTTCCTCCACACAGCCTTTCATGTGTCTCTCTGTCACAGTGTTCTGCTTGCTATATTTCTCAAGTCTCTCTGTGGCTCGTGCATCACACACACCCTAGTGCCAATGGCAATGCATCAGTAGGATGTGGTGTGGACCCTCCCTCCGGTCTCTTCCTGTCCCACACTCCTGCTCCACATCTCTCTCGCTCTCTCACTCTCTCTCTCTCTCTCTCTCTCTCTCTCTCTCTCTCTCTCTCTCTCCCTCTCATAATGATGTAGTTGGCTAGTCTCCAGGTCTGTCCCAGTAATGGATACAGTGAGATAACTCGATAGAGGCTTGCTGTGCAGAGCACCGACCACACCCTCCTCACCTCCAACAATCACACACACCAGCATGGCCCCAAATCAATAATGAATGATGATGGTTTGGAAAGGAAGGCTTAATAACTCAATCTGACAAATCTATCCGTGCAATAAATGGTTCCGTTAAAAACAATGACAGGAGCAGTCCCTTACCTTTTTAGATGTTTAAATAACACTTTCATTGTTTCCTGATTGGGTTTTGGCAACTGTTTGATCAAGTCTTTTATGGATTGGACTCGCTGCTTGTAATCTGAGTGTTCTGAAAATCAAGCAAAATGAAAAATTAGGATACTGTTGAGAATGAGATGCTCTGGATAATCCAGCTCTGGGAACTGGAAAAACTATTCCCAAATCAAACTGCTCCCTCTTGTGGTCGAAAATTTATTAGTCTTCTGGGTGTATAATCATAAAATTAATGTCTGTTACTTTTCTTTATTAAAAGAGCATATAAAGAACACTTTGTACTGTTCAAAGGTTTGGAATCAGTAATATATACAATATTGTTTAAAGAAATGAATACTTTTATTCAGCAATGATGCCTTGAATTGATTAAAGGGGTGGTTCCGTGCTTTTTTTCTAGGCTTGGTTGTGTTGATGGGGAGCAGTATAAGATGTCTTAATACTTTTAAAAAAAATACTTTTTTTATTTTTAACACTGTATTTTTCTTATATTTTACCTTTACTCCACACTGCTGTCTCCACTGACCTTTGAACGGCTCGTTTGCTTCCTGCTTCCATGAAGCTCATCCCTAGACTGGTTAGATGGCCAAATGTATTCATGTATTTTTATTGGCTGAAGTGCCAAGCACAGGTTGACCAGAAACGCCACGCCCCTTACCATTACAGGTAGAAGTCATATCTGCGGTGACTAGCAAGGGTTTATGATGTCACCAACCAGGGAAGAGAGGCTTGTTGTATTCAAAACCGGTCGTTTTTGTAGGTAATAAACTGCCATAACTTTAAAAGACAATATCTCCGTTTGCATTAAACTTTCAGTGCTGTAACTTTACAGATACTGTTTATGCTCAAGCAGCAACATTACACACTAACTAAAGTTAAAAAAGTGAAATCGCATGCAACCACCCCTTTAAAAGTCTCAGTACTGAAAAAAAATATCACGGTTTCTACAACAATAATATGCTACAACTGTTTTCAAGATTGATAACAATACTAAATGTTTCTTGAGCAGCAAATCAGATTAAAATTATTTCAGAGGGATCACGAGACACTGAAAACAGGAGTAATAATGCTGAAAATTCAGCTTTGCCATGAAATTGTAAACGCTCAAGAAAAACCAAAAAATAATATAAATAATATAAACCAAAATGATTAATGTCTTAGCTGGTCACATATTTGAAGCCTAGTTGCATCTCTTTGTGAAACAATGAAGTATTTAGCTTGTTTAAATAAAATGAAAGAACTCACTAATGGCTTCGACAAAGTCATTAAAGGATGCGTAGGTGAACAGAGGCTCTGGAAGCTCCCGGAAAAACATCTTCAGAGCACCTGTAGTCACGTGGATATCCTCCCATTTACTGTCTTCCAGATTCACCTTTTCATCTGCAGACATACAAACACACCCTTTATACCAAATCAAAATAAAGCAGATCAGACTGCTATACAAGGAGAAACATTGCCAGGTACAGCTAATATACCACTGGATAAATGTCTGAATGTTTGAACTTTGTTGTTAGATATCAGTGTAGGAAATGTGCATTATTATTATTTTGAATTAGCTTATATTTTGATTCTTCATTTAAATTTTAGTTTTAGCAATAGTCTTTTTATTTGTTTGTTATAGTTGTTATAGGCTTTTGCCATTATTTCTATGCACTTATTAATTTATATTTCTTTCAGTTTTTACTAATTTTAGTACTTATTTTATTTTAGTTAGATTTCTAATGATCTAATATATATATAGAAAAAAAATATATATATATATATTTTTTTTTTTTTTTTTTCTTTTTTTTTTTTTCTCCTCATTTCAGCTTTATTTCAATTCTTAATAGATTTAATTTTAGTTCACGTGAACGATAACAATGATGTGTGAGACTTGGTTGCGAGATTGTATCATTTTACAAAACTGCATTAACAAACAAACCAAAACATTTCCTTACCATGATTGACTGCAAAGCGCAATTTCTGTATGACAGCCAGATTTCCACTGACTCTGTACAAGCCATCAACATTTAAGCCTGAGAAAAAGATGCAGAGAAATTAGACAGGAAATGGAGGTAGTCTAAGAATGACATCACAAAGAGTGTATTAATAATCAAATCACAATCAATGAAACAAACAAATAAGTACCTGTATTCTCCACATGCTCAATGCACATCTTGACAAAATTAGGCACTGAAGTGCCTTCTCTCAGACACAGGGCAGTCAAACTGCAGCCAAACACTTGATCTGAGAACAGACAGGAGGGTTAACAGAGGTGTCTTCTAACAGAACCACTTGTTCTTATGCAGATCATTCACAAATGCCTAAAGGGTTAGTTCACCCAAAAATAAACATTCGAAAAATGAACATTATTCTGTCATTAATGACTCACCCTCATGTCGTTCTAAGACTTTCGTTCATCTTCAGACCACAAATGAAAAACTTTTTGATCAAATCAGAGAGCTTTCTAAACTCAGTAAAGAGTACAAAACTTGTTAAACTTTGACGCTTCAAACTTTGAAGTTCATAAAGAGAGCGTCAAACTAATCCATATGAATTGAGTGGTTCATTCCAAATTATCTGATGAGACACGATCAGATTTGGAACAACATGAGGGAGAGTAAATTAAGAAAAAAAAAAATCATTTTTGAGTGAACTAACCCTTTAAAAAGTCTTGCTAGCTCCTAATAGCTGTATGCACTCATATCCGGGTACGTTACCTTTTATGTAGCCTTTGTCCCTGACAGCCTGTAAGGTTGGTCTCCGTGTGAGGAACTTCTTCAGCTTCACTCTGGTCTTCTTCTGTTCAGACGACTCTATACTGGAGTTCTTCACTACTGCACAAACACACAAGTACGTGTCCTGACTCAGCACAAACCCTATATGTAGTTAGGATTTATTTTACAAATGTTTGCCTTCTTTACCTCTGTTTTTCTTCGAGTCTCTGGGGTCTTTCTCTTTGTCGTGTTTCTCAGATCCAGGGGACTCAGGCATGTCCTCTTCAATGGCTTCATCAGACTCCCAAGCCTACAATGTACCATCATTACAATGTCATTTTGAACAGTTTATTTAATATTTGTGCACTGTGTTGTGTGTGTATTTTACTCACATGTGTGTTGATGGTCTCAGAAAGCGCTCTGAACCAGTCATTAATAACACTGTCAATCTCAGACTGAATCAACAGTTCTGTGCCCACTCGTGTCTTCAGCTGCCGGGGTCAAAGTTCACATCAGGTCAGTGGGATCATATTAGGCAAAGGCAGTTACAGTATGAAATATGTT
The DNA here is from genome assembly GCF_024679245.1 of Pseudorasbora parva. Taxonomy (NCBI): domain Eukaryota; kingdom Metazoa; phylum Chordata; class Actinopteri; order Cypriniformes; family Gobionidae; genus Pseudorasbora; species Pseudorasbora parva. Next base: position 25,883,713 of record NC_090192.1, on the reverse strand, counting down.
ATTCTTTTATAACTATTATTATAAATGTACAGTTGCTATGTTGCTATGTTATTGTAAACATGCTTGCAATTATAACTTTAAAGGTGCACTGTGTACATTTTAGCGCAATCTAGCGGTGAGGTTGCGAATTGCAACCGCCCACTGTTCACCCCTCCCTTTCGAAGCACATAGAGAAGCTACGGTGGCTGACACAGGACAAAGCTGTCATCGTCTGAGAGAGCAGAGAGTAGCTAGCGCTCTGTAGAGAAGATTGTCCGTTTTAGGACTGTAAAAACATGACGGCGCAAAATGATGACCTCACTGTAAGGAGACCCGTGGTATTATCTAGAAAGAAATGCCTCATTCTAAGGTAACAAAACATAGCGGTACATTATGTAAGATTTTTATACACTACTGGAAACATAGTTATGTATATTATAGGGCCGGGACTCGATTAAAAAAAATTAATCACATTAATACATGCTTTGTAATTAATTAATCGAAATGAATCGCATTTTTATTGCATATAAATATTTGACCTGAGAACAGTGAAAAGTAATTTTTCACATGGATTTTCAGTATACCATTGAATAATGACTGAATACATAAGCTTAATCAACAAAATATTGTTTATTTATTTCAGTCCAGCAGACCAGCGCAATGTTTGCCATTAAGTGTAGCAAAAGAATATTTGTGATATTTGAGGCTCGATGTGCTGCAGTGATACGCAAATTCCTTGTTGTATAGCTTGTACACAACCATGCTCTTGTCGACGCTTCCATCCTTTCGTTTTTTAAAACAAAATTTCCCATCCACGGGGCCAAGCAAAGCGGTCTCATCAGCTTCTTCGTAAATGTTCACTATGGTTTGTTGTTGTCGTGACCAACGTGACTCCTATGCGTGACTCGTGAACACTAGTAGGTGTTCCAGTATAACCGGTCTGTCGAAACTCATTAAAAATGTTACGCGATGCAAAAATAAGTGTGGTTAAAATTATGTGATTTATTTTTTGCGTAATTAATCTTAATTAAAAGCGTTAAAGTCCCGTAATTAATTATTCATAATTAACGTGTTAAAGTCCCTGCCCTAGTATATTATATTGCATTTCTATCAACATATCCTCATAAATATTACACACTGTACTTTTAATTGTTTTACAGTACCTAGTGTAATTTATTTGGATTTTCATTACTAATAACTCAGCTAATATCAAACAAAAAGTAAATAACTAATAAAATAGTAATACATCAGCTATTTCTTTACCACTGTTGTCTTATATTATTGCTGTTGCTTTAAATAAAAAAATGTTTTATAAAAGTAATATGGCAGTAATGGTTAAATTACTGTATGATAGATAGAGCAATTTTTTCAGGGTTAAGTGTCCTAAGCACTGTAAAACAATTTGTACCTCATGGCTTTTGCTTTATCATCTTCTACTAATTCACCAGGAAATTGCTCTGTAATTACCTTAAAGTAACCATAAATGTTAAAATGAACAACGTTGAAGATTTTTCGAAATGTAGAGGTAACATTATTTGACTCTTACCTCAATTACATGTTTCTTGCTGGACTTTTCTTTGGATGCCCACTCGACCGAACCTCCTCGGAGGTCCACTGTGAATTCCGGTTTAGACTGGTTGCCTCCAAACTTTAATAACAAATAAAAATCAAACAGCTCAGTTTAAATCTGACCACTCTTTATTAATGGATCATCTTCTGTGAGTTATTTAGGATTGTGTTTAGTCCAGTGCTGTTAAACACAAGCTATATTGTTGTTCCTGTTCAAAAGTGAGTTACGGAGCACGCTACACTTCGAGTGTGAATTAGTTCTGGGTGCCAGGGAAAGTCCACTAATAGGTTAGACTTGAATATTAAATGCACAATGCACACGCTTTACTGTTTTATAATTTATGGCCCAGGTTTGCATAGAGCCTTCCCATATTTTGCTTTGCACAATGCTAAGCTCCACTTTGTATGTTGTGATAATACAGACACAGCATAAAATAAATGATTCTGATGCATGCCAGCAAACATAAGGTTCTTAATGCATCCATTTCCATTTATTAACTGTTATTTCACAATGTAAAAGTTTTAAATTCACCCTCTCTTGCAGGAGGAACTGACTTCAAGCACATAGCAGGGGGTGTTAAGTGTTGGCGCACAGGCAGAAAGCAGGACGTGCACATTCTGCACAAACAAAATGGGAGACAAGCTGCCCTGCTCAGCTGATCTCAGAACAGCTCTGCATCACATAACAGTAATTTATAATTATTTCAATAATTAAATTATATCAGATAACATTCTATTTGAAACCATCTAAAGAATGTTTTATCAAATTTCAGTGATCTTTAATCTATGCAAAACTGTTCCTAGATTAGCACAGAGGGCACATTCATTCAGTTCAGAGAGGCTGACACATACAGAAGGAGCCCGGCCGCGTCTACAGTGCGTATAGGACACGGCAGGCCGGGGCTTAATCGAACGCTTCCAGTTACTTAGCAATGAAAGGAGGAGTTCAGGAAAGGAACCATTGCGGCAGTACGACTTTGAAGAGACAGAGAAGAGATGGAAGAAAGGAAAAGAACATAAAGAGAGTGATGATGCATGAAAACACACTCACAACACACATGGGAGATATAAACGAAGGAGAGAGGTACAAATCGGCAAGAGAGCTAATATTTATTATATGTAAAAGCATCCAGGTGCCTTTTTGTTCACACTTGCTGAGCACTGAATGTGGATGCAGTACACTCACAGTACACTCCTGCATAAATGCAGGCAAATGTGACGCTGACTATGGAGCGGCCTGGCAGTATTTAAAGCGTGCCAATTGAAATTATGCTGTCAACTCTTACTACAGACTAACAAGGTCAAATGCACTGAAGTATTTTCAAGAGAAAAATTCCACATTAGCCCCAGAAGAACAGGACATTGTAACCTGGCATGAATACATACCCAGCTGGTGCCGGTGCCCTGACCCTTTGCAAACAGTAAAGAGGATCCCTGCAGGACCGTCCAGGTGGAGGCCCAATTCTTCCTGCAGGTCAACAAAACAATAAGAGCATCTGTGTCACTATTCTAAAGCTAAAATGAGAAACTACTAGAAAAGGGAGTCACCAAGAACTGCATTATATGTTTTTTTAAGTGCTTATTATGCTATATTAAAGGCTCCTAATTTTGTTTTAGATGCCTCCTACAATAGGTTTTCATTTATCCGAGGTCAAAAAACACAAATGTTCTCATAATATAAATAGCACCATCGCCTCTTTTCTCACAGTGTCTGAGGATTTCGTAGCACTTGTATACAGTGATACGAATAGTTTCACCGTATCAATTCAAACTCGAATCCTCGTCAAATGGATTTGCTTTCACGGTGAAGAAAACAGCATTTCTCTGCATGTCGACAACACGAATCAAACTCTTCTAGTCTCAGCTACAACTACAGCGTTTGAAGGCGGGTCAAAGCAGACGTTCGCGAGCAGCCAATAAAGACCATAGGCTAGCATTATGCAAATGTATCATAAAACTGCATAGCGAGACTGGAATTATTTACTAATTTTGGCAATGCGGACCTTGTACATTCAAAAACAGCTATATTACACACTACATTAAAGGTAATATTCAAAAACTTAAAAAAAAAAAAAAAAAAAAAAATTCTGTTTAACACAATTCATTATTTGTAGCATTAACCAATATTAGAGGCCACAAAAAGTTACTTTTAATAATCCTGCATAATTAATAAATATTATTACTATTTTAGTGTATCTATTTCCCCATACCAATTAAAGATCAATGGCATTATTCAGCGATGCAGTGTTTACCTGACTTTCTTGCCATGTTCAGTGATCTTGGTGACATTGAGAACACCACACTTTTCTGAGGGCTGCAGAGAGGAGAAAAATCAATAACAATTAAAAGAAAACAAAAACAATAAAGAAAAACTATTAAATCAAAAGTAAATAAGAATACTGTACATAATTATCTATTATTATAATGATTATAAACTCAGCAAAAAAAGAAACGTCCTCTGATTTTCAACTGTTTTTACTTTCAGTAAACTTAATGTGTGTAAATATTTGTAAGAATACTAAAAGAGTCAACACCAAAAGACATAAACTAAAAAGTCACAAGCATGTGACTAACAGAAATAGAATAATTTGTCCCTGAATGAAGGGAGGCTCAAAATCAAAAGTCCAGTCAGTATCTGGTGTGGCCACCAGCTGCTTGAAGTACTGCAGTGCATCTCCTCCTCATGGACTGGACCAGATTTGTCAGTTCTTGCTGTGAGATGTTACCCCACTCTTCCACCAAGGCACTTGCAAGTTCCTGGACATTTCTGGGGGGAATGGCCCTAGCCTTCACCCTGCGATCCAACAGGTCTCAGACGTGCTCAATGGGATTGAGATCCGGGCTCTTCGCTGGCCACGGCAGAACACTGACATTGCTGTCATGCAGAAACTCACGCACAGAACGAGCAGTATGGCTGGAGGCATTGTCCTGCTGGAGGATCATGTCCGGATGAGCATGCATAAAGGGTCCCACATGAGGGAGGAGGATGTCTTCCCTGTACCACAAGGAATTGAGATTGCCTGCAATGACAACAAGCTCAGTCCGATGGTGATGTGATATACCGCCCCAGACCATGACGGACCCCCCACCTCCAAATCGATCCCGCTCCAGGGTACAGGCCTCGGTGTAACGCTCATTCCTTCGACGATAAACACAAATCCGTCCATCACCCCTGGTGAGACAAAACCGTGACTCATCAGTGAAGAGCACTTTTTGCCACTCCTGTCTGGTCCAGCGAAGGTGGGTTTGTGTCCTTAGGCGGCATTGTTGCTGGTGATGTCTGGTAAGGACCTGCCTTACAACAGGCCTACAAGCCCTCAGTCCAGCCTCTCTCAGCCTTATGCGGACAGTCTGAGCACTGATGGAGGGATTGTGTGTTCCTGGTGTGACTCGGGCAGTTGTTGTGGCCATCCTGTACCCAGGTGTGATATTCGCATGTACCGATCCTGTGCAGGTGTTGTTACACATGGTCTTCCACTGCGAGGATGATCAGCTGTCCTTTCTGTCTACCTGTAGCGCTGTCTTAGGCGTCTCACAGTGCGGACTTGGCAATTTATTGCCCTATCCACATCAGCAGTCCTCATGCCTCCCTGCAGCATGCCTAATGCACGTTCACGCAGATGAGCGGGGACCCTGGGCATCTTTCTTTGGACGTTTTTCACAGTCAGTAGACAAGTCTCTTTAGTGTCCTGCGTTTTTAGAACTGTGACCTTAAATGGCTACTCTCTGTTACGGTCTTAATGACCATTCCACAGGTGCATGTTAATTCATTGATTATGGTTAATTGAACATGCATGGAAAACATTGTTTAAACCCTTTACAATGAAGCTCTGTAAAGTTATTTGGATTGTTACAACATTATTGTTGAAATACACAGTCCTGAAAAAGGGATGTTTCTTTTTTTGCTGAGTTTAGTACTATAGAGAATAAATTATTATTATTAGCAGTAGTATTTAAATTAGGGAATATCAATTGCAGTGTTAATTCTGATGACAACATGCATTTAAAAGAGAACTGAATGTTAATACACATTCACAGGTTATCGGTTATACTAACGGTAGAGGGGTGTTTTGGTGAAGAGGGGCAGGAGTCTGATTCAGGAGAGTTGTGTTTGGCATTTACAGACTCCTGCAAGTCATAAAGCAGAGAACGTGCAGTGTTAAACATTTAGAGGAGAGAGGGTTAGAAGATTAATACAAAAAGAGGTTAGATCCATTCTTAAAGGTAGTTAAGAGTTTCCCAAGAGGAAAAAGGCTGGTGACAGATAATGGTCAGAATCACTGTTATCTCAAGTCTTGATGTGCCATGAATGATTTATAAGGACTTGGACTAGATGTTGACATGTTAGTAGTACAATAGTTAGTATAAAGGCAGCAGACGCAAGCATACAAGAAATAAGCACAAAATCATGAAGTGCGCATTTTGAGTAGGTTTTTGAGCAAGAACTCAAACTGATTTATTTCCTTGATTCGATTGGAAACACTTTCAATTTGGGAAGTGAAGCAATCAAGAAGTCTGTAATCACATCTGATTGGTTACAGCATAATGAGGTGACTAACTTTTCTGTACAGTGACAGACCGAAGCCCCTGGTGAGGCGGTTCACGCTGAACCATCTGTTTTTGAATGGGAGCTGGAATGAAAACCATTGTGTGACACAAGAGCAACATAATATCAGGCTTGTTTCATTTAGCATCTTTAAAGAACCAGCATTACTAAGTGACAAAATAAAAGACAAAACACACGCACTGAGATTAAGAACTGCTAAAAGCCTTATGCTCTCCTATAGGAAATATATTTGGTATGTGATAATACACTTAATAGACCATCTCAAATGTTTTACAATGAAAACCAGCATCCAGTTAGAAGGCTGTCATAGTTGTCTTTTTCCCCACACAGATGCCAGCGAAGATTAAGAATGATTTCTGAAGAATCATGTGACACTGAAGACTGAAGTAATGATGCTGAACATTCAGTTTTGCCATCACAGGAATGAATTACATTTTCAAATATTTTCAAAAAAAAAAAAAAGTCATTTTAAATTTTATTCATTTTTTAATGCACAATGCACAATATCTTACTGTATTTTTGAGCCAATAAATGCTGACTTCTATCAAATTAATCTTATTGAACTCAAACTTTTGAATGGCAGTGTGTGCATATATATATATTACAAAAGAGAACTGTATTGTGAATGCTGTGTTTGATCGTGTGAGGAAGAACATTTGTGTTTAACAACATAGACGTACCTTATCAGTGATGTCCAGCACATATGTGCTGTGTCTCCACTTGGTCAGCACAATGGGCTCCTGCTGCTTCCTTTCCAAACTGTGACTCTTAGGAGCTTCTCCGGAGATTGGAGGAGAGAGATTATACTGGGAACAAACAAGAAGTAAGAAAGAGAGGGAAAGAGTTAAAACCATCGATTAAAACTAGGGATGGGCGAGAGTGCGAGAGTGCGAGAGTGCGAGAGTGCGAGAGTGCGAGAGTACTCGAACGTGACGGTGGCAATTGATCATGAAAACGATGATCGCCCTGACTTTAAAACATATATTTGTCTATTTTTTTGATTGGTTATTACAGCATTTTGGGCGGTAACTGAGGTCTGTTGGTTAGCGTTAGACAGCAAGCCTTCCAGACCGGCGAAATAAAGAGAAACTGGATTTGGAAGCATGCACTGCAGTGATGCCTGGAATCATGAGATCATGACATACAGCTGAGTGCAAGATGTGCAGCGCTAATCCGTCATATACATAATATTATAATGAGAATAAGATTGTAGTAGAATGTTGTAAATTCTCCGTGCTTTAGTTGCCGGTGTATCAGCTTTTTTGTAAAGGGAAAAGTGCATTCAGAATGTGAGTTTCCCTTTCAAACCAGGACGGTCAAGTTCACGTGCGCATAAGTGTCCTTTTGGGCAGATTTATCTAATATACGATATGTTTGGTTTAGTTTATTAACCCGCTAGTAAAGCTCTGCAGGGTGGTGTTTATTCACAGTTTCAGTTCAAATACAATGCCCGATATTATTCAGTGGGTTATCTGAGATGGTCATTTTTGTTTTAAGATGTTTCTTTTTCAAAAACATTGATGCATCATAATCTAGAAGTTCATTTTATTCTAGTCATATGTTCATGTTTTCATAGACATGCTTTTGTATTTGTCAACAATAATTTTCGTAACAGAATTCTCATAATCTCCATGACGGACATGCCTCGCCCCCTAAGCACTCTTTTTTTTTTTTTGAGACCTATCGATGACTGAAATCAGAAATTTACAAAAAAGGCCAATCCCCAACTATAATTAGGACTGGAAATGGGGGAAGAGGAGGTGACTCTGGGAAACTGACACCAGGAAGTGAATTTTAAGGGGTGTCAACATCAGTTAAGGGCTGCAACAACATCTTTTAAATGATAATATCCTGGCCGGACTACTGTTGTCAGTGATATAAGTATTTGAAATTAACATGATTTCTTAATGTCTAGTGACATATCAGGGCCATTTTATGATTAATTGATATACATTTCTTACATACAGTTCCTTCAATAACCTCCAAACGCTATGCACATTTCATAAATATAGCGGGATTTTCCACATTTATTTACAATATACAAAATTCTAAAGGAAATTATCTAATATTTTAAAGAGACAAACAAAAAAGGTTGGTTAAAAAAACACTGACTATTGACACTGACATTAGGGATGCACCGAATATTCGGCAACCGAAATTATTCGGCCGAAAATAGCCAAAAAAAGCACTTTCGGCATTCGGCCGAATAAGTAAAAAGGCCGAATAATTTTGGCCGAACAATGACGTTTTTAATGACGCGATCAAAAAGTAACCCACGTAGAGTGAGAGCTGCGTGCTTTATGCAGCAAACATGTCAGCAGTGTGGAAGCACTGTTTAGTGCTGAAATTTAGTGCTCATGTCATCGATGAGAAGAGGAACCGACTTTCATGTGAGAAAGCAGAGAAGCTACTTTTCATAAAGAAGAACCTGCCACTTTTCCTGAAGAAGTAGGCTAAGTAGGCTTATGTCTAAGACAGTTATTTATTTGTTGTGGGTTCATCCACATTTTTTGCACTATTCAATGCACATTTGTTGTTGTAGACATACAGAGTTACATTCTTTCAGCAGTCAGTTATAGGTCTAACATAGGCTATTCAAGAAGGGGGCTTCTAAGATGGCCAAATAAAAATATGTTTTTTATTTTACTAATTATTTATTTTAAGTTATGTTGTGCTTAGTTTGTATAATATCTGCTGGAATGTTAAAAAAAATTCAGTGTTAAATAAATATTTTGAAATTGTATTTTTGTTATTTGATTTATTTCTCTGAAAAGCAACACAAAATAGTAAAAAGGAAATTTTTACTATTTAATTATTGTAATGGTAAAAAAAAAATGCGAAACACCGCGTTCGGTATTCGGCCTTCGGTCTTCGGCCAAGCATTTCATTATTATTCGGTTTCGGCTTCGGCCAAGAATTTCATTTCGGTGCATCCCTAACTGACATATTGACTATTGGCAGTGATAAAAACACCGAAAAGAATAGAGAACAGCCACTACCTCTCTCCTCACTGTCCACAGAACCATGTGTCTCCTCCGAACATGAGCCCGCCCAACCCGCACAGCCCTCCAGAGTACAATGTGTGTGTATATGTTGGATTGAATGAGTGTAAAAGAATGTGTAATAAAATAAGAGAGTGTGGTCCGACCAACGGTGTGCAGCATGACTGGTGCGCTAGAGACACTGATCTCGGCTAACTCGATTAGGGAATCAGGGTTACTTTTAGATTTTCCCAGTAAACCTCCTACTGCGCTGGTTAACACTAGAGCTAAAACAGGCAATCACTACATTATTTTAAGACAGGAGAAAGACTGTCGGGGTGAACCTGTAAATAAGTTTCACTTACTTTTGGTAACTCCCATTCTGAACGGGATCCGTCGGCACTGTAGTAATACGGCCGTCCTTGTTCATCCACATGCTTAATCCACTGCCAAACAAAGAAAAACATCTGTTACACTGTTACATAACAAAAAGAGATTTGGTATGGAAGCAGCTCTTTGCAGCACCTTCTCATTAGTGTATTCAGACACATAGAGTGTGTGGCCATGCTCATCCAGTTCCTCAGACCAGCCTCTAGGGGGCGAGCCGTACTGACTGTCTGACTGACTGGAGTGTGTGCTGGGACAGTTCTCCTCAGATGACAAATGCTAGACAAGAGAGAGAAAACAAAAATGGCAGAAAGACAAAGTGAATCATAAAAAAAGACAAAAGCATTCATTTCTGTAGCTTCGACAATACAGCATGGTGCTAACAACAACGGCAACAGTTTATATTTCCAATAAATAAACTAGTAAAATGTGTACTTCAAATGCAATGTAAGTCACTTTAAAGCTGCACTATGTCATTTTTCCATCCATTAGAGGGCGCCTATTCAAAACAAAGTTTGAGCTTAGAATCTTGGGACAGAAATCATGTTCATGGATGCGATTATTAATGTTACCATAGTATGAAGCAGAGCAGGACCGAGTGTTGTGGAGCTGAGCAAGGCCGATGGAGCGATTGTTGCCGAACACACGGATCGCGAGCAACGGGACTTTTATTATGACAGGACACAGTCGGCGGCGGCATTTCCACTTTTCTGGTCGAGTATGAGGTAACGCAGCTCTGTTTAGATGTATTATATTTTCTCACAATTTACTAATAGTTGGAAACATTTGGGATATTGTAAGAACTCAGCTGAACAAAATATATAGCACTGGCCTGGTGGTTTTGGGATTTTTTACTGCAAAAATCCTACATAGTGCACCTTTAATAAAAACATAAACAAAATGTATAAATGTTACTTATTTAAAAATTATCATTATAAAAAAATCAATTTTTCTTGTTTAAATAAATATCATTATTATTATTATTAACAGTAATAAACAATACATATTACTATTTAAAAATAATATATTTTAATTTTAAAAAATCTTAATGATGTATTTTAAATAAATACAACAACAAAAACAGTTATAATAATAATTACAAATATATATATATATATAAACAACACAGCATCTGTAAACCAATTTTATTTTAACTGATAAAAAAATATATATCATGCCCCCCATTTTATTATACCCAAATTAAAGTTACATTTTCCCCACTTGGTGGCAGCTATGGACAACAGAAAGAGTGAAACTTGGATCGAAACTTCAGACAAGGCTGTCCTAAATGAGCTCGGGAAATTCAAACAAAACATGGACATACACAATTTAAAGCTACAC